>NW_009929797.1:55284-55879 GCF_000696875.1 Nestor notabilis | reverse complement strand
GATGCCTTTGGTGGCAGAGCAGGACGAGTGTGAAGTGTGTAAAGCAGCTGCTGGCTTTAGTGTCTGTGCATGTAAAGAGCTGTACACCCACATCCCTGTCTGCCTCCTTGGGAATGATGGGTCAGTCCCTAAGGGCAACAAGTCTTGAGCTTAAGTACAGAGCATCCATTTCCTGACTCACAGCAGTGCCAGAGGTGGACGCCCCGCTTGGGGTGCCCTTACCCGCCATGGTAGCGGTGGGAGGGACCTGGTGCTGTCTTGCCAGCGGGATGCAGCTCTGGCGTGTGATGGGAGCTGTGCCTGGGCAGCACCAGCACTGGGCAGCCTCCCAAGCGATACCACTCACCAGCATCATCGTACCCTGAAGCCATCAGCACCTGCAGAGACGCACGAACCCCTCCTCCTGCTGGGCTGCCAGTGCAGCACAGGCAGTGCCCCAGGCCACCACTGCGCACCCTTGCAAGGAGCCACTGCCTGCCAATGGCACGAGAAGGGTGTTTCTCCTCCCAGTCCCGGGGAAAAGCCTCTTCCCAGCCTGCTGGCTCCCACCAGGCTGCAGATGCTGGTCTATGGCTGCGGGCTGCGCCCCAGGCAC
>NW_009929797.1:49913-55255 GCF_000696875.1 Nestor notabilis | reverse complement strand
CAGAGCTCCCTCAGACCAACACTCGCTGTCCCAGAGCAGGGAGGGTAGGCTGCCACTGGGGGACACAGCATCCTCCTCGCCTCATCTCACCTCTGCAGTGACAGCCACACCACTTCTTCCCCTCCTTGCTGCCACCTATTTGGAGATCACCGGGTTTAGTGGCTCAGGGGCTGACTTGCTACCCCATAGGCAGCACCCCACACACAGCCCGAGCAGAGCCCAAGTGCACATAGGGAACCTCAGGCTCTGACCCATCATCATGCTCTGTGTTCCCACAGGCTGCTCCATGCCCGAAGCTGCAGCTTGAGCCAACAATATCACATCTCACCCGACCAAGGTCTGCCCAAGCCTGTGGGACCTGCTGGGTCCAGCCACTCTCTGATGGTACCAGGGGATCATTTCCTTCTGCTCAGCAACTTCCCTGTGGAGCAGCTGAAAGATGAAGGCTGGATGCTCCCTGTGAGCTGTCCTAGGGCCAAGGACATGTGTGACATCCGTGAGGCGCTGAAGGCTTGTTTTGGAGGCAAACCCACAAGTCAAGGAGGCTCAAGCACTTGCCCTGTTATCGTTAAGCAGCAGACTGAGCCATCACTGGATTAATTATATTATGCCATGACTGAGGCTGTTGCTTGGTCACAGCAGCCAGTCCCTGAGCCCATCCTACTGCGGGAATTCCCCAGCATCACTTGTTTGCAGTCTCGGGGGCATCCCAGAAGGACAGGACGTGCTACGGCCTCTCCATGCAGCAGGAAGGGGAAGCTGCAGGCAGCCGGAGGCAGAGCCACCAGTCCCCCCGCCCCAGCCCTCCCTGCCTGCTCACTGCCCTCGCCTCGGCTCTGCCTGCCCCGTCCTGTGCCAGGGTTTGCCTCTGCCGGGTGTTAGTCCAAGAGCACCCGAGGTTCCAAGTCCCCACAGTCATCCTGTGTCTGTCAAACGCTAGGCTGCATCCCCAGTGCAGAGCGGAGCGTCCCCTGCTCCGGAGGGCGCCTTCACCCACGTCTTGTTGCAGCAGCTGCAGCAAGTCACACGCCGAGTTGCCAAGAGACAAGAACTGCTCAATGTGGATCCCGGTGCAGGGAACCCTCCCTGAACAAACACTGGGTGCACAGCTCCAGCCATGTCTCCAGTTAGCAGCATGGCTTCTGCTTTTCCCACTGGGATGCTACACATGATGTCCCCAAAGCAGACAGCCCTGCAGACAGGTCCCCTCTTCCGAGGGCTGCCAAGCCCAGCCTGATGCCTGAGCGCATGGAGGCTGCTCCCCAGGCAGCAATTCCCAAGCAATCCCAGCTGGGAGGACACAGGGGACCTCAGGGGTACCTCAATGACTGATCACAAATGCTCCATCTTCAAGCTGGCTCAGTGGAAGCCAAGATGATCAGTAGATGTGATGTAGAGGCAGAGGAGCAGCAGCCCGAAGGATGGGGCTCACCATGCTGCAAATGCAGATAAACCTGCACTTCTCCCTCCTGCTGCTCTAAATCAACCACGAGCTGGTACAACATCAGCTCTGGGTTCACCACAAGAACCCACAGCTCCTCAGCCCTCAAATTGTTTTTTTTTTGGATGACTGATAAACCCAGAAGCAACCACACGTACCTCTAGAGATGCTCACAGAACTATTTATATCCATGTGATCCTGCAGAAGCTTCCCCATAACAACAGGCACACACATGCTTTTTATATTTAGCTTGTTCAAAGACTGGGCATAGGAGAGCTGAGCTCAGTCTGTTTCTTTCCCCCTCACTCCCGCTTGCTGGCATGGGATTACAGCTCATGCTGCAGCCCCAGTTGAGTTCAGCATTCCTGAAAAAGGGAGGAATCCAAGTCTAGAAAGTACCTTTTTGCTGCTATTCCCTCCATGCTCCCGCTTCACCCCCAGGGTGGGTTTTCTCTGGCCTTACTGCCGAAGCCAAAACATGTCATTCACCCTCCTGGGGCTCCAGCACAAGTGAAGAGAGCTCCTGCATCTGCTTTCTCTTTCAAAGGAGTATTTTGAACACAATGACTCATCTCTTGTTTTTCTCTCAGCTCCTTGTGCTGACAAGGAACAGGAGCCACAGGGAGTGTAAAGGCTCCCGTGGTGCTCAAATCTGGCCCAGGTAAAGGACAAACCAATGCCCACATCCGTGCTTCCAAGGGGCTCAGTGCCTTCTGCTTGCCCAGAGCTGCATTCACAGAGAAGCAGACCTGAGCTGTCTCCCTTCCACCGTGTGAGACAACAGCTCTCAGGAGAGTTTGGGGAAAGAACTCATGGGGTTTATGTTCAACATCTGGTTTGTTTTAACCATTTTTAATTGAGTGCCCCATTCCATGAAGTGTAAGAACGTGAGAGCAGGAGGGCAGCGGGATGCCCTTGTGTAGAGAAGTTCTGGAGACCCAGAGCTCCTGTGCCCAGGCAGACAGGCTTGTGGTGGAGAAGAAGATGTCAGAGGCAGTTGTACAACAGAGCTTTATAGTCAGATGGACTGTGCCAGGCTTTTTCGATGCAAAATGGAACATGACCCAAAACCTTCACAGAACAGAAGCGCTTTCAGGAATGCAGCCAGCTGAGACTCCAGCTCCTACCTGACCTTTTGCAATCCAGTCACATCCCAATCCCCTTTTATCTCCCCAGACGTGCAAAATTTGAACTGTCTCATGCGATTTCCCTCCAGCGTCATGTGAAATGTAGTGCTCAGAGAAGTAGGCAAACGCTGATGGCAAACACACCTGAATGATACACTGCTCATGCAGCAAAAAACCCAGTTTTATAGAGGAACAGTTACAAGTGCATTTTGGAGGCTGGGGGAAAGGAAAAAGAATAACAGAACAGGGAATTGCCTGCTGATCAAGACAACTCTGGAATGGATCATGGGTCTAAACAACACCTTGCTTTACAGGGATGTAGAATTAAAACCCAGTTTGAATTTCATGGTTGACATTTTACAACAAAAAGTTGGTGGTGGAAAAAACAAAACCAAACCTCAAATCAACCTAAAAGCAACAGGGTCATGGAATGCACAGAACCTGGACGGAGCTTCACCGCCTGAGCTGTGAAAAGGACACGGGAACCAGAGCAGAAGGGGTGCAGAGAAATCACAAGCTCCATCAAAGACAGGGGCAGCTCACTGGGACACAGGCAAGTGCGAAGGGCTGGCCTGCAGAGCCCCTCCAACGGCAGCCACGGCTGCTGAGCAGGTACCAGTCCATGGGTTTGGGTTCAAAGCAGAAACTATGGCTTCCCCCAGGCAGGGGCTTGGAGAAGGCTCTCCACTTGCAGGGGAAGGCAGCACGTTGGTGGCTGGAGGCTGGGCCCAGGGCACGCAGCTGTGGGATGGACAGGCGCTGGCCCAGGACGGACACTGGCTGAGCTGCAGTGCTTGTCCCTCAGCGTAGAGGCAGCCAGTGTTTTACAGTGACACTGTAAAATGCCTGAGAAGCAAATGCCTTGCCATGCTAATACTTCCCTGGAGACAGTTCTGAAGCTCTGGATGTCTTCATTTCCACATGAGAGTCATGTCCCTGAGAGGTACTGAAGGGAGGGGATTCTATTGTATGCAAATCCAAGGGGGGGAAATGCAGAAAAGCACTGATTCTTCTCTCTTTCAGGTTAGCTTTGCTCTTTGCATTGTTTTCCCAAACTGCATAGCAGCTTACGTGTAGTGTCTGAGACACTGGGGCCACGGAAATCAAAGGAGCTTCATGAATCCCAACAGCAGCACCAGTGAGTGCTGATTAAGCTGCTGCACAGAAAGGTCCCGTTCAACGGACTCCAAAAACCACACGCACTCTCTTGCTCTGGCCCTATGGCTGCTGTGTTAGAGCTCTACCATACCATGATCTGCTCCATCTAAAGCTCAGCAACTGCTGGGTGGAGCAATGGTCAACATCACCTTTCTCATTAAAAAAATATGAAGGATAGAAAGTTAAAGACTTGAGACAGGCGAGCGTGATGCATTCATGCGGCATGTTTTGTTGCACTCCTCTTAACAAGACAGGAATTTCAGGTGTGCAGGAGTGGAATATAGCTGGGGCAGAGCAGGCAGCAGGTCCCCTTCTTCTCCCACACCCTGCCAGCTTCCCACAGGGCATCTCTGGAAGGAGAAAAACAGCAGCCTGGAAGCGGGCCTGGGAGCTGTGCCCTGAACCATCCCCTTACTCAAGTACATCTCAGCTGCATTTTCTTTGTATAAGGAACACACCAGAACAGCACCCACAGATGTGAAGCTTTTGTTTTGCCAACTCTAGTTTCAGAGAATATTGGGCAAACAGCCAAAGCTTCACAGATCTGCACCCATCCTGGTGTGACTCCTATGGAAAGATGGAGACAGCACGACTGGGAGTCTGCCGCGCAGCAGCCAGCTACAGCTCCTCATAGTCCCCACCTCCTCCGGGCTTGCTCATGCTGGCTCCTCCTCCTCCCAGGAAAGCCTCAAGTTCATCTATCTCACTGCTTTTCTCCTTGCTTTTCTTTTTCTTTTTCTTCTTCTCCTCTTTGCTCTCCTCCTTCTCTTTGCTTTTCTTGTGTTTGCTCTTCTTTTTCGCAGGTTTCTCTTCTTCCTGCAAAATAAGAACATTTTCATTAGCAAGTCCTCTGAGCATGCCAGTAACCAGCATACATCACCCTGGAACTTGGCTCTGATGGGAACCTGACTTAGGGTGAAGCATCTACTACCAGGGCTGGCTTGGAGTTTATTCCAGAAGACCCTTCTGCGAGTTTGGACAGAAGAGAGCAAAGACCATCTGGTTTATACGTAGTAGTGGTCTGTCAGGCTGTTTGTGCCCGATGATACCACAGTATTGGACAGGCAAAAATGTCAAAAACAAAGCCTCCTGCAGACTTCCCTCGCCGCGTCTGAGATTAGGTCTGTCAGGGACACCCCTCTGCTTGGAGAAAGTCAGGGTGCTCTCTGTGGACTCAGCCCAGCAGAGATGCATGGCTCTGTTAACCCTGTATTTTACAGTCACACACTGCCTGCTTGAAATGCAGCTGTTTAGAACAGTTGCTTTTAAGCTTAATGCTCTGCAGAGCCTGAGAGGCACAGGTCTGGCTGTGGGATTGAGAATGGAAGGAAGTCCACCAGGTGCAGAGTGCACTGTGGAAGGCCACCCCTCTCCTTGAGCAGTAGATAATATGGCAGACCACCTCTCATGAATTCAACAGTACCTCTTTGCTTTTCTTTTTCTTCTTCTTTTTCTCCTTTTGTTTATCTGTTCAAACAAGAAAAAAACCAATATTGTTTTTAATCAACTGAACCAGAAGAGATGCAATTCTGCCCTGTTCCAATTCCTGAAACTCGTAGAATCCTGGGATGATTTGGGTTGGAAGGGACCTTAAAGCTCCTCCAGTTCCAACCCCC
>NW_009929797.1:49580-49882 GCF_000696875.1 Nestor notabilis | reverse complement strand
GACCCCTTCCACTAGAGCAGGTTGCTCCAAGCCCTGTCCAACCTGGTTGGATGCTCTGACAAAATGCTCCACCCTGGAGCCATGTCCAAAGGCAATCCAAACACCTCAACAAACTGCACCCTTTTGGAAACCACCCTAGGCCTCAGCAGTCACACCCGAACCTAACCAGATACATCTTGTTTCATTATGAACATTATCTATATTATTGTGAGTTATGAATACTCAACAATATTCAAGCCCAGAATCCCCCCATGTGCTGGGCTGCACCCCCAGAGCATGAGCAGCAGCTCAAGGACAGGATC
>NW_009929797.1:38735-49145 GCF_000696875.1 Nestor notabilis | reverse complement strand
CCTGCTCTAGTGGAAGGTGTCCCTGCCCGTGGCAGGGGCTGGAGCTGGAGGAGCTTTAAGGTCCCTTCCAACACAAACCAGACTGTGATGCTGTGACGGTTTGTGGTTCTGGGAGTTGAGCTAGTGATTGTAGAACCATTCAGGCCACAGCAGCAGCAGTGGGAGGACCCTGACAGGCCAGCACTCACTGTGTATGGAAATCTTATCACCACAAAGCCGAAGTGTCAGTGCTGCAGCTCTCCTTTACCTCCACAGTATTAAATGAGTTGCAGTGTACATCACTGTCAAAACATTTGTCCCAGGTTACTGTGAGTGACGACTTGGCTGCTATTGGACTGCTGACTGTCCACTGCCTTTCCACAAACCCCCCTTGATCAAGTATTTACTTGGCTGATTCTCAGGAGGCTTTATAACTGCACCACATTTCACATGTGGTATTAGCCTGTCAATGTGTCAATCTTACCTACACACTTTTTTACTCAGTTGATCTGTAAATACAAGTCAGCCCTAGAGAAGTCTAATTGCTGGTCAAGCTCCAACTCACTGATGCAAAGATAGGCTTTTATATTTATCTGAGAAAGAGAAGATAGGAGCAACCCACATTGAATTGTTAAAGATGCTAAACTGAAGTTCAGTTATTGACCTGGGCCTCTGCAGATGCACTTCCAGCTATTTCAAGCTGCACTGTTCAGTAAGTCAAAGCTCCAAGCTGATAAAGCCATCACAGCCTGTGGCACCTTGCTTACACTTTTGGAATGGTTACTCAAAAAAGATCTCTCTGGTGCTGCTTACAGCTTTGTTCCCCCACTTAAGTCTTTAACTTCCCATCTTCTGTGGTGACATCAGGGGCAGATCTATAAGAAGTAGCTTTGCAGTAATGCCAAGGCAGCAGAAAGAATTTGTGCAGGTAAGAGTTGTACCCCCAGGGGATGTTGAGGGCAGGAAGGTCTGAAGAATGCTTACACTGTGATCAACCCTTCCCAAAAATAGAAGAGCAAATTGGCAAGGTATGTGAGAGCATCTTGCTGAAGTTGATCCAGATCTCTGAGGGGGTGGACACTGCAGTGCTGAACACCACTTCCCAGGCAGGCAGTGCAAAGCAGGAAGCCTTATTCAGAAGCAGCTTGTGAAGGATGTGCTTCACTGGGACCAAAATAATCCATGGTGGTTGCTATGGATGAGCCAAGTTCCCCTCCTCCCTATGGGGAAAAACTTAAATAAAGGTATTTATGCTGTGTTAAACCCCATTAGAGACTCACACGGGGCACTGCATGACCTAACAGGCTATTTTATTTAGTGCAAATTGGTTTCCTTACACCCTGGAACCATTTTTGATATAACAGATGCCTGACAAACAAAACCAGCAAGAGTAGAAATGAGGTGCGACCTTTACCTTCCTCACTGCTCTCCTTGGGACCAGCTTCTTCCAAACCCAAACCAAAGAGATCCGAGTCATTCTTCAGTTTAAAGGAGTGGACTGTTGCTTTCACAGCCTGGGGTGGCTTTGCCAACGAGGTATCATCATCCGATAGTTCAGAGAGATCTTCCCGGACTGGGAATTCATCCTGGAGACAAGAGGAGGCAGACAACACCCACAAGCTTTCAACCCAAATCTCTCAGCATTTTGCACACCAAGGCATCAGATGTCAGCAGGTGGGAAGGAGGGAAGGAAATGGCAGCTGAACTGAGCTGTTATTGCCTGGAAATCAATGCTCCTCATCTCATAAGCTCTATTTCTTGCCTCGGTAAAATGCCTAAGTAGCACTGCTACTGGGAAATGTGCTCTGGTAACTAAAATCAAATTCCTGATGTAAAGGCATTAAATGAGACCTTCATCTGTGTTAGCTCAAGAGCAGCAGCCTCTAACTGCCCCAGAGAGGCACCTCAAATTAAATCTAATGGGCTGAGAACTCGCCTCCAGACCTGACAGACAAAACCTTGTTGCTGTGTAGCTCTGTGGGGTCTCCTGAACCAGAGGTAACCTGCAGCAGGGCCAAGGAAGTGGTGTGTTTGCAAAGTATCTCCCTTCGTCGAGTCAAAAGGGAATGTGCTTCCAGGGCACATTTGCCTCTTCAATGTGGGCTAAATAAATAGGATGCTGCAGAGACTGGATATCACCCAAAAATTCTCTGTCCTGACATGATGGGGATGGAAATGGAGTTTAATGATCTTGGGATTCCTGCCAACTGATCCTCTCCAGAATTCATTAACCATCCTTTCTTTCTATCCTCCATACTGCCCAAACACAGCCTTGCTCTGCTGCTGGTCCAGGCAATGCTCCTTCCTCCCTGCTGATGGTGGTGTTTTACTGCTCTGCCTGACCAGTAACCCTTGTAGGTGTCAAGCATTCACACACTGTGGGGCATCTCCCTGACACTGCTGCAATGGCAAAGCTTCCTCCCAGATCCTGTTTTCGTCATCACATGTGAAGAGAAGTAAACTTGCTCCAAATAATTTTGCTTTCACATTAAAGTGCCAAGAAAAGCAGGTACTGGAAATGCAAAACAAATGGAAAACTAATTAATAAAAAGCACGACACACAGGCAAGGGTGAAGAAACTGGGACAACCACCCTTTCTGCAGGACTCCAGAATGATGCAAACACGTCCAACACTCCTCAACACCAGCAACGGGACACATCAGGAGTGCCCCTGTGCAGCAAGTCCCATCCCAAATCATGGTTAGCAGTTTCTAGGGATTGCTCTGCTGTCTGTGAGTACAGATCACTGAAACCAGGGATATCTCCAGCCACAGAAGCAAGATCCTACCAGCCCAGAGAAGATAGCTGTGTTTTCTCCATCTTTAATACCCGATGGGTGCAGAGGGTTCTCCTGCTGCACCATGTTTTTGAGCAGCTGCCCACATGCTGAATGTCACTGAGACATTACAGCCAACCTGGCTACACTGGAAACTCCTTCCCAGATTTTCCTACTTCAGTAAGAAGCTTTGCCAAACAAATCTTGTTACAGCCTTATGATTGCTGTAGGGAGCTCACTCTCTGGCACTCACACACTTCTACATGTGAAACCTTGAGTGAAAACCCATTAGCTTTGTATTTTATACCTTGCACACTGCTGGACTGACTGCACCTTGGCCCTACTGAGAATAAACAGCACATTAAAACCCGTAAGCACAAACCTTGTTGCCATGTGGCTTCAACAGTCACAGCCTTAGTAGCTTTGTGCTTACATCAATCTCTACAGGTTGCTTAGCACCTGACGTGCTGTGAGTGCTGCTTAGAGATGGGGGAGCAATGAAAGCTCTGCTCATGAGATGCCTCAACATTTCAAGCTCAGCTTGGCAGCAGCACGTACCAACTCATGCATGTTATTTACCATTTTCTTCTTCTGGCTGTCAGAATCCTCACTTTCGAAGTCTGGGTCATCCATAACAAATGAGAGCATCTGAGTAGCTATTGGTCCCTCTTGATCACTGTCAGACTCCTCAGGCTTTTCCTCTTTGACCACTTTCTGCTTGAGAGCATGTCCTTTGCTTTGGGAAGTGGTCTTTGGGGCCTGGACTGCTGCTGGGGTTGCAGCAGCAGCAGCTGGCAGGCTGGTGCTGACCTTGCTGCTGCTGTTTCTTTCGGACCCAGAACGTGGAGGTAAAGTGTCAGGAGGCTTCAGGTCCATTGCTTTGGTCAAAACGGCTTCGTTCTGTGGTTTCAGAGAATTTCTGGAAGACCTGAGAAGAAAGAAACAAGCTGTCAGAGCCCGTCCACCCCCATTCTGCGGAGCAAAGCACAGTGACTAATTAGTAGCTAAGCCTGCCTCAGGGGCTGCATCTCCACAGCAGAGGTAGTTCATCCTAAGGGGGTGGCTGGTCAAACACATACCACTCAGGCTGAAAATAGCCCTCGAGTCCCTGTGGATGCTGCTGCAGAGGTGCCTGCACCATCTGGCCCACACCTGACTATCACCCACAGGATGTGGTATGTGAAGAACAGGATCCAGTCCATCCTTCTCCTGCACGGGGTATGGTAAATGACTTCCACTCCCTTCACAAGGCTCAACTCCTCTGTCCTCCTCACACAGCTATGAAGAGATGTTGAGGTGCTCAGTTCCCATCTCTGTTCAAACTGGAGGAAAAGGCTGGGCCATTGCCAAGCATAAACATTCCAGCGACCAGGAGCACAGTGCTCAAGGGCATGCTGCCTAGGTGTGGTGCAGAAAACACTGCACAGAGCAGTCCCAGCTAAAGAAAACACAGCCCCAGCTTACAGCTGAAGGAACAGACACCAGGATTCCCCAGAGGACACCCAGAAGTCAGTGGCAGGACCCAGGAGAGGCCCCTTTGCCAGCAGAACCTCACACTTCAGCCTGTGCTTTGTACCTTTTTTCCCCCTGCTCCATGTCGATGTCTTCATTAGGTGTGGGTATGACCTTAGAGCCCTTCACCTCTTCTTCCTCTTCCTCACTGGAGAGGGTGACGTTCTTGCTGGGTACCCGTTCTGCTGCCAGCATGGATCTGCTGGGGATTTTGTCATCCAGATCCAGGTCATCTTGGAAACCTGCCACCATCGGGTTCCCCCCAGGTGCCTCTCCATCGCTGCAGAATAGGCAAGGATCAGACACAGCACCCCAGGACGTGCTGAGACAGACAGGTCTCCTCCTGAAAGCAGACTGCCACTTGCTTGGGTTTTCCAGCCAACTGCAGCGTCTGTATCCCTCAGCCCAGGGCAGTGACACTGCACCACCCATCCACTGCTCCTCATGCTTCAGCCCTGCTCCCCGTGGGCTGCAGCCATGGCACAAACCCTCTGCAGAATGGGCCACAACTGGATGTGTCACAGAGTGGCTGGAAAAGCTGAGCCTCAGTGCTACAGAGCTGCCCGCTGCTCCAGCTCTACTGGAATACCTCTGGTCCAACATCAAGGATCAGTCAATCAAACCATGGGAACTGCCTGCCTTAACCCCACAGCCTGTAATTAAACCTGATCAGACACTGCCACTCCTGGGGAATTCACTTGCAGCTATTACATTGCTGAGTTTATTTCTGTGTGTCTCAGGCTCCCTGAAGCAAGCAGGTATCCAGCCACCACAACCAGGCTTTGATATTCCTCGAATTAAATTCACCTAAGGACACGCTTTCAGAGCTGGGAGTCTGTCAGCCTCCCTGGATGTAACACAGTTACGTGCTCAGAGGCAGACTGATAAGAGCTTCACAGCTGAAATTACCAGCTGAGAATTCTTGCCTCAATGTCCGCAGGACTCAACAACTTTAATACTTTCAGAAGGATTTGCTCATGTCAGGAATACAGATATTTTCCCCAGCCTCATCTGATGAGCCTTTGCATCACCCTTCCTCATTCTATTTGCTTTATGTGCAGCAGATACCCAGCTCCTTCTGACAACCCACATAAGAGCCACTGTCCTTTTAATTGCTTGATTTGGATTGTACAAACACAGCTTCATTTGTATGCAGAGACCAAAACCTGAGATTATAGCTTGGACCACACCACATTTTAGAGGCATAAAATGAGTCATCAAAACCTAAAATCCTTAATCTGGATGAAGGTGCTGCTCCCAGTCACTAACATGCGGCCAGCACTGGAAGAGGCAGTGGAGGATAGTGTGCAGATGGGATGGGAAATGCTGAGGCCTGAACACAGTCCAGATGATTGTTATTACTCAGTCTGGCTCTTCTTATGGCCAGTTACTGGTTTACAGGTTAGTTTTAAAGAATTAATACATCAGCAAAGAGGTACTATTGTGATTTGTGACATCTGGGACACCACCCTTATGACAACTAGCGCAGCATATTGACACTGATTACAACCAATGCTTGTTTGGGTTAGTGCTCAGATCCCCCTCCCTCCTTCTGCCTTTGGTGCGGCTGCCCCTGCTCGCAGCACAGCTCCCAGCTAAGCAGAGACAGGCTGCTGAAGAGCCCCTTCATAAAACACTGCTGCTCTCATCCTGAGCCAGAGAGGAGGCATACAGCCCGTCCCACACAAAGGAGGAAAGAAACTGGTGCCCAAAGCAGCAGCCAAGGCTGGAGGAATGACGAGTGATTTCTGTGGTCTGCAAAGCACTGGCAGGGTTCCTCTGGAAATGTGCTGGAAAGCAAATGGATTGCGTCCTAAAAACGGCAGGAGTTATTCTGAACTGGTGACACTGCATTTCTCTAACACTGCATTGTTCCATGAAGCACTGGGACTCTTCAGAGATTGCTGCCACTGTCCTTCTACCACACACTATGCAAGATCTGCAGCCTGTAAAGCACTCTGAACAGGATGTTCACATGTGTCCACACACCTTGCAAGGAATGCACTGCCTCTGTCTCTAACTCACACACAAAGCATGGAGTGACAGCTTGAGAGAAAGCCACGGACTGAGCACCCGTCAGAAAAACCACTGCTGCAGTATGAACAACGCAGAGGTAGTATCAGGTTGTGGTCCTGAGGCTCCAGCTGGAAGGAATCCAGAGCATGAAAACCCAAGCACATTGCACCACTCTCTCCAATGCATTTCGTGGTGCCAAGCTAGTGTTGCTAGTGTTGAGCCAACATGCTTGCAGGTGCAGGTACACACCAAAAATGACTGAGTTTGCCAAGGCCTGCGGCTGAGCTGTTGATCAAGAGCATGCCGGGGTCTTCTCCATGCTGGTGATGGAACAAATCCTGCTGCAACATGAGTGCATGGTCCCAAACCTGGATGGACTGTGTTGCACCAGCCCTGCTGTTTGGCCACAGAGCCATCAGGATCCTCTTGCCACATCATGTTTTGGGCTAGAGAATGAGGAAAAACCCAGACTCTAAAGCAGCAGATAAAGTGAGGGAATCACACACTGCAGGATGTGGCTGGCTGTACTCTAGGGACCTCTGGATGAGGCCTGGCTGTACTCTAGGAGATGAGGGTCTCCTGCTGTGAACTGGTGTCCTCAGCTTCTCTCATTTGGTCTAGTGCAGGGGGTACCACTAGAGAAATACCAGATGGCATAAAAGCAAAGAACCAGCTCAAAGCCCTTCAGATGTAAGGACTTACCTACGGCTAAGGTAAACACCTAGTGATGCTAAGAGAGATGAGGAATCCTGTAATGTACAGCACAACCTCACTTACAGACATCTACAGCCCACCTATGGACCTGGGCCAGACCGACCCAGCAGCGGGGAAGGGGGGAGCCCCTGGAGCCAGATTAGCTCCTCCAGTGCAGTCACACACCCACTGGCTCAGGTCATCAAGCTGAAGAGCAGCAAACTAGGTTCCTAAACAGCAATCCGGCAGCTGGAACTGCCTTCCTAATGAACTGGTGAAGGAACTGATTTTGGGACTTCTCTTTATTGCTAGCTAGAGAACCATAATACACCATTAAACAAAACCCAGGACTCCATTCATCTCTGTAGATCTGTGCTGGGATTTAGTTACAGCAGCTCCAAGAGATGTCAGTAAACGCTGGAAGTCTCAGCAGGTGCCTGATCACTGCGCAAGAGTAGCCTTGTTCCAGAGGCAGGAGCACGTCCCTCACTGACAGCATGCCTGAGAAACAAAGAAGTGCTTTTTTGGTAACATTACTGCTCCATGACAACTCCTGCTCTATTGTTCAGAGATGTTATGGAGCAGGAAGGGGAAGAGTTCATAGGGCATCACTGTGAACAAACCTCCAATGTCAACAAGATGGATGAGAAATCCCAGACTTCCAAACCTCTTTCCAAAGCTCAGAAAGCAAACAAGTTCTTACACATGGAAGTAAGTCCAGCCCTGAGATCAGGCAGCAGTTCAGTCACAAAGCAGAATACCCTGCTTCCGAAAGGAGAACAAGACCTTCCCCTCTTCCCTGAGGAGTCACCCTTTATGTCATTGAGCAGCTGCAATGCATGGAGCTCTGCCTGGGGATGGCTGAGGGAACAGAGCACTTATGGGTCAGGATTCGAGAGAGGACAGGTAAAGGTGACACCAGTGTCTGGAAACTGGTTGAATGACAGAGCCCATAGGATGGTGATCAGTGACACAAAGTCTAGCTGGAGGCCAGGAACTCAGTTCTGGGTGCTCCTCAGTACAAGAGAGACATGGGCATACTGGAGAGAGTCCAATAGAGGGCCACGAAGATTATGAAGTGACTGAAGCAGCTCTCACATGAGGAAAGGTTCTCCCACATGAGAGCTGGGACCACTTAGCCCAGAGAAGAGAAGGCTTGAGGGGAACCTTATAAATGTATTTCAATACCTGAAGGAGGGTGCAAGAAGATAGAGTCAGGCTCCTTTCAGTGCTGCCCAATGACAGGACAAGAGTCAAGGGGCAGAAACTGAAACACAAGAGATTCCCTGTGAAAACCAGGAAACACTTTTTCCACTGTGAGGGTGACCAAGAAATGGCACAGGTTGCCAGAGAGGCTGTGGATTCTCCATCCATGGAGATCCAGAAAACCCATCTGCAATGGTCCTGGGTGGCCCTGGCTGAGCAGGATGACCTCCAGAGGAGCTTTCCAACCTCGGCCTGGCTGTGATTCTGTGACTGTAACTGTCTCTGGTGCACATGTGAAATGCACAGAGCACTAAGGCGCTCACAATGAGCTAACTGCAAGGCTCTTGCTTACAGACAGCAAGACAGTTCCTCTTACTTGGGTAAGAGAAGAAACCTCACAGCTTCTCAAAACACAGCCCATTCTTCTGCCACATCTTCAATGGCTCTTAGTTTTGGAGCGTACACGTGGTTACAGCACACTCAGAAGAACTGCTGACAAGCTGAGTGAGCTGAACACTCAGGTATCCGCTTAAAAGCAATCAGGAGGCATGAACATGTTTCTCTAGTATGTTCTCAGGCTTCCAGTGTTTCATTTTTAAACCCAATAAAGCCTCCATTAGGTTTGGGTGGCTTCGCAGCCACTTCAGTATTCTTTAGATCAAAGATAAACGTCTGCAGCAGCAGAGCAGCAGTTTGTTGCAACTACAACAACCTACTCCCTGCAGTAGAAGCTGACTTGGGGGTGGTGCTCACAGAACTCTTACGTTGCTCCTGGGCATCACGGGGTTGCAATTGGCATCCTGAAAAATATCTATTGCAGGTGATGGTCAGAACCGTATCTGCAGCTCTGAACTTCAGCATATCTGGCTGATTCTTGTAGGCCCCTTTTGGCAAGAAACAGAAGGTAAAATTGCCAGACCACTATGAAAACCATGCGAGCTACACAAGAAACCAGAGGCAGACAGGGATGCCAAGCTGCAGAGAAATAACAAGCCTTTGAATTCTCAGGGATGTGCTCCAAGGACTTCTCCTAGGGAAACAGAGCTGTTCTAACTGCAGATGGTTACCTCTGCCGTCAAAGGATGAAGCTGTGAACAAGCATCCTCTCTGCACTCTGTGAAAGCCCAAAGCTGTTTCATTTTCTGCCCCCACAGGCTCACAGGCATTGGAGGGTTCCCAGACTGGAGACAGAAGGCACAAGGGCATCACAGCAGCCAAGAATGTGACTCCTCTCCAACCAAGGAGCAGGGCTCTTGCACAACTGTTCGAGATGTTTGGCTGTAACACCTCTTTGCTTCCAGTGACTGATGTTCTGGAGAAGCGAAGCCTTTGTTAAAGATTCAGCCTCCCACCCCCAGCAAGAGCTGCAGCTGCAGAGCTCCAAGGACCAGTCCTTCAGCAAAGCCCAGGCAGGTCAGGCTTGGCTCGCTGACATGTCCTTGTTAATCACAGCACGGCATCCACACTCAGTTGCAGCCGAAGCAGCCCGGCAGCTCCCAGCAGCTCCTGGCAACTCCCAGCAGCTCCCGGCAGATCCCAGCAGCTCCCGGCAGCTACCACTGGGGGTTTTCTTGCTTTCTTTTATTTTCTAATACAGCACCCACATGTTTGACCAGCACCAGGGATGCTGATTCAGGCTGACCTGCAGGAGCCAGGCACCGAGCATCACACACAGCACTGATTTAAGTCATTCTGGTTGAATTGAGAGAACTATGAATCATGTCAAAGACACCAAAAGATGTACAATCCTTCAGGTTCACAGATGAGCTGTATCAGCGCTTAATGACTCTTCTGGCTAAGCCACTGTGACGACAAGAGGCAGCAGACAAGTACCATTCTGAGCCAAGGGATGCACATCCTGTGGGGACACTTAAGTCACCCCTTAAGTGCTAGTCTGCCTTCAGACAGCTCACTGCATATCCTTATGTCAGGGCAGCTCAGACACAATCCCTTTTCCCTCTTCTTTGTGTTTAAAAACATCAAAGCCAGAAAAAGGAGAAAAAAAAAAAAACAACCACAAAATCCAGCTTAGAGCAGAGCTCTGCCATTTGGAGGATGGAATCACACACCGGGTTGGGTTGAAGGGACCTTAAAGCTCATCCAGTTACAACCTCCTGCCACGTGCAGACACCTTCCACTAGAGCAGGTTGCGCCAAGCCCCTGTGTCCAAGCTGGCCTTGAGCACTGCCAGGGATGGGGCAGCCACAGCTTCTCCGGGCACCCTGTGC
>NW_009929797.1:35935-38552 GCF_000696875.1 Nestor notabilis | reverse complement strand
CAGGCTGACCCAGCCCAGCTCTCTCAGCCTGGCTCCAGAGCAGAGCCGCTCCAGCCCTCGCAGCATCTCCATGGCCTCCTCTGGCCTCGCTTCAGCAGCTCCACGTCCCTCTTGTTGTTGCCTCAGAGCTGGATCAGGGCTGCGGGGGGGTCTCCCCAGAGCACAGCAGAGGGGCAGGATCCCCTCCCTGACCTGCTGCTCACGCTCTGGGGGTGCAGCCCAGCACATGGGGGGGTTCTGAGCTCAAGCGCACACTGAAGCTGGGTCATGGGGAGCTTCTCCTCACCCAACACCCCCAAGACTTTTTCCTCAGGAGCACTCTCAACCTGTCCATGCCCCAGCCTGTACTGATACTGGAGGCTGCCCTGAACTGTGTGCAGGACTTTGCTTATGGCCTTGTTGAACCTCATGACATTCACATGGGTCCACTTCCCAGCTCGTCCAAGTCCCTCTGGATGGCATCCTGTCCCTCGGCCACATCAACGGCATCACTCAGCTTTGCATCATCTGCAAACTTACTGAGGGTGGTGCATCCCACTGTCCATGTCATGGATGGGTATTGAACAGCACCAGTCCAAGCACAGACCCTTGAGAGACACCAGTCAGCACTCGTCTCCTCTGCATATTGAGTCACTGACCACTAGTCTCTGGATGCAACCATCCAAGCAATTCCTCATCCACCGAACAGTTCATCCATCAGATCCACCTCTCTCCAGTTTAGAGAGAAAATGCTGGGAAGGAACATTAGAAATGGACATAAAAAAAAAGAAATTCCTCCCTAGGACTTTTCTAGAACCTGCGGGCGAGCAGGGAGTGACACTCGCAAGGTAGCACGACCCTCTCCATCCTTCCTTCCAGAATCCCATTATGTGTCCCCAAGTGTCCTCCAACAAAGACAAACCCCTTTATAACGCCTCAGGAATGGCAGTACCAGGCCATGAAGGAGCTTGGCCATGCACTGGGCCTCTGCAGTGGGGAAGTATTCATTAGGCAAAACATAATATCCTTGTACTGTGTGCCAGAAGGAAAATCCCTCCCTGATCCAGAGCAACCCAGTGGTTTAACACTGAGCATGAAAGCAAGACAGCAAATCCAGGAAGGTGATAACTAGTTCTTATTGCTGTTCCTCATTCCCAAGGAGCAGTGTCTATCATGAAATGGGAGACACAGAATGTTATGACTGACTACACCACAGCCAGAATGGCTTCAGGGGCAGTTATTTGCTCTGCAATCCCTTTCTGAACAGTTACAACAGGTTACCCAGGCCTGACTCCTCATTCAGTGTGCACATCCAGGCATGCCCTGTCCCACCCTCCCTCCATCACCCTTTCCTTACCTTTCACTGTCGGCACGGTGTTTAGTCTGTGGTTTCCCTCGGTCCTTCTGTGGGGCTGGATCTTCTAGAAAGCTGTGGTCCAGGCTGTCATCAGGAACAAAGTCCTCCACGCTCTGTACCTTTGCAGGGGCTTCAGGGTGGGGAGGAGGAGCGACAGCAGCAGGGTCTGCATTGGCAACAGCAGTTGTAAACCACAGGGTTCACCATAAACGAGAGAAATTTGCTTTTTACAGATCTATCCTGCCCAGGGTGGCAGCAGCCATAGAGCAGGGCCTTGGCTACACAGCAAGGGAAGAGGAAGGATGTGAAGAGGATACTCGAACCAGTCCAATCTTGCAGGAAGGCTCTCAGAGACCACACACGGTTGCTGTGGTTTCAAATGCACCCGGCTGACGCAGGGTCCTCAGAAACTCTGCAGTAGTGCAGCTGACAGCTCTGCAGGGACTGCTGTGACTGCCAATGCCATCAACAGGCTTGCATGGAACCCCAGCCTGGTGGGGTTGGAAGGGACCTTCAAGCTCCTCCAGCTCTAATCCCCTGCCACAGGCAGGGACACCTACCACTAGAGCAGGTTGCTCCAAGGCCTGTCCAGTGCTGTCTCTCAGACCAAGGCTGCGTGCACTCCTCCTGTGTGATGCCCCTTCATGATTCAGTTTCTTTTCCCAGACTGTTCAGTTCACCCGCTCACCTCCTCCTGCTTTTTCAACTGGAACTGTCACAGACAGAATCATTCACAATGTGTTTTTAAACATAAACCAAAACCTGTGTAACCAGAAGCTCAAGAACTCCTGCAAACAGACATGCTTTAATATAGCTCATTTGCAGAGACACCTTTACTCATCTTGAAGGTATCAGGATGAAAACTCACAAAAAAGAGCAGAACCAAGAAGCCTGAAGTCATGAACCTTTTCAGATTTTGCAGTATTTAACCTGTTTCTTCTGCCCAGGCTGCACTTCATACCCGGTCTGTTCCTTTGGATGAAGCTTTGTCTATTTCTTTCTAGAGTCTGCTCTACTAGCACAGCTTTCAGATCACTTTTGCATATCAATAACACTATTGCTAATGCCACAGAGTAGCAGTGTGAGCTAAAACACAGCCAAAAGAATTATTACTGCAAGACTCCAGGGGAAAGCTTAAACAGCAGCTGCCGTAAAAACCAAGTAGTACTTTGTGACAGTGATTGTTGAAGTGATTTCCAGTTAGCTACTCCCTAGGTATGTTCTGTAGAGGTGCAGACACTTGGAACGCTGCATAAACCTAATGCCACTGACAAATCAGCT
>NW_009929797.1:16520-35904 GCF_000696875.1 Nestor notabilis | reverse complement strand
GCATGCCTGCTAAAAAGCACCCTTGAAATACCAGGGCTGCAACAGAACTAATTGAACTAATTGCTAAAGCAATTCTCTAGCTACGTGATAGATTTAAAAAAAGAAAAAGAAAAAGCAGCAAATCCCAAAGACTGCAATACTGGCAGGACACACTTTCCTGTTTTCTACATACCAATATGAAAGGGGTTTTTCTTGACAAGGGATTTGCTCCTGTTTATTTCTGGGTAGGAAGAGCCATAAACTCCTGGTGCACTCTGTCACACCTGGTAGCAGATTCAGGCTGCAGACTGTTGTGTGCAGAGCTAAACTTGAAAGATTTCAACATGAGAAGCTGCAAACCGTGTTCCAGCACCTCCTCCTTTCTTTCTGTGGGTGTCTCAAGAATGCTGTGAGGTCTAGGAATTGACAGTTTGAGAGGGAAGGTATTTCCAAAGGGGGATTCAAACCATGTCATCCTACTGATCTTTAGGCAGTACCAGCTCTGCAGCTCCAGTTAGCTTTGCCAACAAAGTCAATGTGGCAGGCAAATTGAGGTCTGGATCAGTAAAATTACATGCAACAAACCCCCTCAATGCTTCTGCCCTGCAACTTTATCCAGCAGAGCTCAGGCTGAATACTCTGCTCCTCTGCTCCATTGTGTGCTGGTGCTAAGGCAGAAGCTGAGGCGGGTGCCCTCCTCCTCAGACCATCTCCAAAGGAGCAGATTTCCCTGGAGGAGAACTGCTGCAGAGACTGCACTGACACAATCACTTCTGGCTGAATAACCTTTAAAACCAGCTCTCAGCTGCTCTCCATTAACACACAGGAGCCCCTTTGGGCTATCACACTTTAGTGAAGACCGAGCTGCAAATAGCTTCTCTAATGCTATTCAAGAGAGGGACTTTTAACAAGGGCATATAGGGACAGGACAAGGGCAATGGCGTTAACCTGCCAGAGGGGAGATTGAGATGAGCTCTGAGGCAGAAGCTCTTCCCTGGGAGGGTGCTGAGGCACTGGCACAGGGTGCCCAGAGAAGCTGTGGCTGCCCCATCCCTGGCAGTGTTCAAGGCCAGGTTGGACAGAGGGGCTTGGAGCAACCTGCTCTAGTGGAAGGTGTCCCTGCCCGTGGCAGGGGTTGGAACTGGATGAGCTTTAAGGTCCCTTCCAACCCAAACCAGTCTGGAATCCTATGCTATGATTCCGTGATTCAAGAGGCATTTGTGCTTCTGGTAAGAAGCTGACAGTTACTTTATTAGCGTCTTCTGCATGTTCAGTGCCTTCATCACGAAGCCACCCAGCTGGCTGGACACAGTTCCCATCCAAGCCCAGAAATGCCCATGGGTGACACCCAGCAACCTACCTGGCTGGGGAGGAGAGGGGTCTGGTGCAGGAGATGTCCCAAACAGACGGGAAATGATGCTGCGCTTGGGCGGCAGGGCTGCAGCTGGAGGTGCTGGGGGGGCTGCGGGAGGCGCATGTGGCTGCAGGGCCTCAGGTGCAGGCACTGGTGAAAAGGATGGGGGGGGCTCAGGAGAGACAGTGGAGCTTGTGGGAAGTGGCTGCAGTGGCTGTGGGGTGCCCGGGCTGGAGCTGCCTGTCGATGTGGAGCTCGGAGGTACGATGGGTGACTGAGAGCCAGAGGAAGGGCTTTGCCCGTTGGTTGTTAGTGGCGACGTGTGTCCTTGACTTCGGGCTTCCATCATTTCAAGGAAGCTGCAGAGAAGATAAATTGCAAATATAAGGAATGGAGAAAACATGCTCAACAGAGCACCCAGAATGATGCTGGGCTGCTTGAGCCATGTGCTGAGCTGGGAGGGCGTAGGTCTGGTTCCAGCGATGCTGCAACTCCCTGGGCCACAATAAACCTGATTCACTCACATGAGCTAAAGTCACTCCATCTGCATCGAGGTGTGGAGAATCCCAACCTGCTTTGTACTACAGGACGAAACCTGTATTTCAAACACTGCTGGGAACTCCCTGGATAGACAGACTATAACAACATGCCAGGGCTTGAAACACAACCTTAAGCCAGTTCTTGTACATATGTCTGTGAGGGAGTAAGTGCTACAGTAACGGCATATTTTTAGATTGTGCGGAAGAGATAAGAGTGTTAAGGAAAACTCAAATGCTATAAAAGCCTCTTCTTTCAGCCAATGGGTTCGAGAGGAGAATCCTTGAACGTCAGAAGAAAAGAGCTATGCAGAGGGCTCACAAAGGACTGACTGCAATGATTCTTTTCGCATGTGCAGACACACGGGTGGTCCCCCCTGCATGCACTCCCCCTCTGTGCGGGAGGCAGCGAAGTCAAGCAGCAGAAGCTCCAAAGCAAGTTGTGGTCGTGGCTGGATCACTGCGTAGAAGACCACTAAAGCCTACACCAGCAGACAGGGTGAAACGCTCTATCCCTTTTGCAGCTTCCTCCTGCAGCCCGCTTGGAGAGTGGTCTTTTCACAAGCTGTATGCAAAGAAATACCAACAGAAAGACAGGCTCTTACTGTGAAGTGGAGAGATGTAAAGAGGATACCCAAAGTGAAGTACCATGTCTAAAAGTGGTCCTGGTCTCGCCCCTTATCTCATTAAGCCCAATGAACTGGTGCACAGAGGCTCTGGGTTCAACTGCTTCTGCAAGACAGACTCAGTTGTGCTCCAGGCAAGAAGGATGTTAAAATAAAGACTCCTCTCCCATACAGAGCACGGCCTCGTCCTTGAGCCAGACACCTTCGCTGGAATGAGTGCAGAGCAGAAGCAAACAGCAGGGGCTAAAAGACTCTAACCCCCCCTCCCCCAAGATATCATTTCCTATTTTAAGGATCAACCTTATACACTTCTGAAGAACAAACTAATATACTTTGTGACCAGCAGTGTTTGGAGCCCTGGAGAACAACATCCCCAGGAAGCTGCTACTTGAGTTGGAAAACCAGCAGTCCTCGACTAAGGAACTGGCTGAAGCAGAGATAAAGGACAGCACTGAAAAGCAGTATTAGCCAAGAGAGAATCTTTGGTAGAGTTTCTCAAGGTCTGGCCTTGAGATATATTTCAGTGAAGCAGCAGAGACCAGAGAAATGCTCACGAGGTTGCAAGATGGGAGGCAGCATTAGCAGAGAGGAGAATAGGGACAAGATACAGGAAGAACTGAATGATCCTGAAAAACAGAAATGGGAAGAAATTCACCAGTACAAAGGAAATAGACATCTGCTTAAGGGCGAGGAAACAAGGGCTCCTGCTCCAAGTTCACCACATGAGAATGGCCAGAACTCTCCTTGCTCACCGGACTAAAGGCTGCAATACAGCGATGCCCAGGAGGAGCAGCAAAGGGGCCCGGCTGTCACACCACTGCCAAGGCACCTACACCAGTGCCACGCTATGGTAGCTTCACTGATGCTTCCACCAGGACTGGGACAAGGCTTATGTGCTTATTCCACCCAGCAGACTGGCTTCAAGAAAACAAGCTCCTGGCAGAGCTAAGATTAGAGCATCCATTCCAGCATCCTCCCTCTCAGGGAACAGGTAGCTGGGGTGAGCTGTGCAATAACATGTTCCACTGAAACTGATGCATGGATTTGTCATGCACCAAAGAGAAACATAAAGGAGCTTAACTCTGGCACTGATCTCTGTGGAGACTGCAACAGATTTGTTTGGGAGGTGCACAATCTATCATCTACACAAGAATATAACAGTGTATTTTCAATACATCTCTGCCATGGCGCTGCATGGCCGAGCAGTCGCACATCACTCCTCTCCTGAGGAAGGGTCGCCACAGGCATCCCTCCAGGCAGAGCACACAAGGTGTCTGGGATGAGGGAAGGATAAGCCAAGTGTACCTGCCGTCCAGACCCTGTCCAACCACAGGAATGCTCTTTGCCCACAGAATTGCTGTGGCCTGAAAAGCCATTCACCAGAGTCACCTGCACAAGGTGTGTGGCTCTGCAGATCCACGCCAGAAGCATTGAGTGCTCAGTCCTGTGACTCCTCCCCTCTGGGCTCTGATCCTGGTGAGCCCAAGGCAGAAGGGCTGGATGGCTCTGCTTTGTGGTACTCATTCCTCATCCTCCCAAGCCCCACTCAGGGTTAAAAGCTCCGGCCTCCCAGCTGTGAAGACATGGGATTCCCTGCCAGCGGATCTACATTCACCCCTGTTCCTGTTCATAGCAACAAAAATCCCAGCTGGAAGACCTGAAAGCTTGGTCACTGCTGCATCCAGCATCCAAGATGCTGATGCTAGCGCTGCTCACTCTCCTGTCTGAGCTGAGCTCCACAACGGTCTGTGTGAGCACCTCAGTCACCAATGATCCATGAAAACAGAATCAAACAACCTCTGAGTCTGATCAGGACACTGAGTCCCACCATCAAGGCAACTGGGTGACTCAGGCAGGGGAAGACAATTGTCCACTGAAGACTAAGGATCCTGTATGGAGTATACACAAAGCACGTGTATAGTCATTTTACGATACAGAATATGAAGCTCAAACAGTACTTAAAGCTGGACCTAACAAAGCACAGGACATTCCTTACACTATCAAGGTATTTGAAGATCTACTGAACTTTGCATTACCAAAGCTTCCGATTTTGGAAACAATCTGCTTTGTTCTAGGCAAGTAGCCAGCTCCAGAAGGAAGGAGGCTGTGACTACCACCTGTTTCTCCTGCAGAAACATAGGAATTTTAAGAGCTGGAGGGAAAAAAAAGCTCCATAACTGCAGTATAAGGAGGTCAGCTAGTCTGGAAGTAACACACAGGCAGGCTGCTTCTGCACCTGTGTGCCCAAGCCTTGCTCACCTACTTTATGTGAAGGGCACAAGAACAAGACACAGCAAGTTATTTTTAGTAGGAAGATACAATGGTTATTGGGGGCAGCACAAGATGGGCTCCTACCCCAGCACAGCACCACGGAGAGCGGTGGCACATGTGCTTTGTGTCACCTTCCCCATCTCCAGCCAGACACGTGGGCCAAGCTCTGTGGTGCGTGCCATGATACCGGGGAACTCAAGATGGTGCGATCCAGGTTTTACATGGGCTGCATCATCCAGCTCTGCTGAGCTCTCATATCCAGACCCTCTGCTGTGAAAGAGGTGGGTGGAAAAACAGCAGCCATGAGAGCGCTGCCAGCAGCATTCAGTAATTTCCAGGGTGGAGGTGTCTGAGCATCCTCCACACTCTGATAATACTACATTATGCATGAAAGCTTTCTCTGGCTTTACACACACTCTTCAGAGGCACATGCGTGGCTGTTTTGGGAACACACCAGCCCGAACCTGCCACGTGCCTGCTTTATCTCATATTCTGTACTATGTGGCCACTGTGTTCTGTGTTCCAGCATTTTTGTCATCCTTCACAAAATGACTCACTCAGTCTTACTGTGAAACAAGCAGCTACACATCCACACTAGGGCAGTAGACTGGGTCCTATTAAAAGCACATGCTGTGACCTGAGCACACTTGTTCCATTGGGATATAGACAGCAAATGTGCCACACAAGTGCACATGGGTTGTCTGTGCTTACCTATGTGCCTCTTGTCACCTTTCAGTCCTTCCATTTCAGCCTGAGTAACAAGCCCTTGTCCTCAGGATCCCTGGCTCACAATGCCACTTGGAGCTCTTGCAAGAGAAGACTTTATGCAACTTTAAAGATGAACATGCTCTGTGGGAGCAAAACCTCATCAGGGCCTGAGGTTAGTCCTGCTCTGGTTCCAGGGCAAACACGGCCACCACACAAGCACTTGTTGGCCTCACAGTTCCTAAAGCTTCCAGTGCTCATGTTCATTTACCACTAAAGACAGGAGCAGACTGAAGCATTCTGGCTCCTGGTTCTAATGTGCTGTGATCAATTTTTCCAGTGTATTTCATGTGGCAAGAAGGGCTTTGGGTTAGTGCATTAATTGGGAAAATGAAGATTAACAGGCTGTGTAGCATCACTTTAACTGGGGTTATTGAGGGTTATAGATTGCCACATGTTTGGTTTGGGCTCATTAAAGGTACTGAACGTCATTCCCCCTAAGGCCAGGTCCCTGAATGTGAAATCAGTGCCAAGTGGGTTGAATCCTGGTGCCCAGGCCCTGCAGAACACAGTCCCTCCCCAGGAGCTCCTCAGGTTTTCCACTTGACCCAAAATGGATGCAGCAGGATTATCCCCCCTGCACAATACTTTGGACACACTCCATGTTCTCCCATTCTCTAGCAAAAGCAATGATGATAGGCTTAGTTGCAATTAATTCTTAATGCTGCCACACACAAAAACATGACCTGGAGTCCCATCGAGTACACACTGGCTCCTGATCTGTCTGATGGCAACAGTGACTCACAGCAAGAAGAAATGATAGAGGTGGGGCAGGGGGAAGGGAAACCGAAGTGTCTCAGCTTTCCTAACTGGTCATTCAGCCTTTAGCTGGTGTGACTCCACATGTACCTCAACAGAGCTGAAGATACAAGAGAACAGCTCTAGCAGCAGGTCCTCCTGACAGACAGTGCTGGGGTTACTCAGCACCATGGTCTTAGAATCCCAGACTGGTTTGGGTTGAAGGGACATCAAAGCTCATCCACTTCCAACCCCTGCCACAGGCAGGGACACCTTCCCCTAGAGCAGGTTGCTCCCAGACCCTCTGTCCAACTTGGCCTTGAACACTGCCAGGGATGGGGCAGCCACAGCTTCTCTGGGCACCCTGTGCCAGTGCCTCAGCACCCTCACAGGGGAGAGTTTTCTCCTTCATTCTGTCTTCCCAAAATTACAATTCGTGCTCAATGCAGAAAAACCAAACAGCAAACAACCCCCCAGCGCCACTCAATGGCTGTGCAGTGATCAGAGCTGCAGGGAGCGTGGCTCCCAGAAGAAGACTCCTCATCAGGAGAGCACAAATGCCTTTCTGCAGCCACTGGTCCCTCATCCATAGGATGAGAGGAAACGGCCTCCAGTTATGTCAGGGGAGGCTCAGATTGGATATTAGGAGAAATGTCTTCACCAAAAAGGTTGTCAAACAGTCGAACGGGCTGCCCAGGGAAATGGAGGAGTCATCATCCCTGGAAGGATTTAAGAGATGTGTAGATGTGATACTCAGGGACATTGTTTAGAAGTGGCCTTGGCTGGGTTAACATTTGGACTTTATGATCTTAAAGGTCTTTTCCAACTAAATGACTCCATGATTCTGTGATCTTTCCTACCTGGACAGTTGCACCTGCCTATCCAGGGTGAGCTGACAGTGCAGGTGACAGCCGTATGGAAAGTAAGCAGAAGGACTTCCATCATGTGGCAAACCTGGGACAGGTCCTGCCCCTGCAGAAGTTGTAGCCTGGATCATACAACAGCTCAGATAATCTGAAGTTCAACTGCTTTGGATGTAAGTTTAAAAAGCCTGACTGTTTGCTTAAGAGCTCTTAAACACACAGGGTAAACAATCTGAAAACTCCTTTCTTAGGAACAACTCTTGTGAAGAAGTTGGACCTCACGTGTTACAAATCAGAGTCACAGAGGTTCACAGGTGACAACTTCCTGAAGCTTCTTAACACTAAGTGTGAAAGAAGATGGGATTTCTCACAAGGAATAACTTCAGTATTCCTTTTGACTAACTTGTAGTAATTGCAGGGGGTGGGAGTTAATTCAAAGAGAGTTGATTACTTCACCCTTGAAATGAATTTGATATTAAAAGAAGAGTAATACTAGAGAAAAATGCAGCCAAACATAAAAGCTCATGAAAACCATACATGAAACCTGCTTCTATTGTCCTCTGCACATGTTTCCACCAGTAGCTTATTCCTGAAAACATGAATATGCAGGAAGAGCTTCCACAGTCTCCCCAAAGCTGTTTCTGCATGTGCACCATGCAGTGAGGGAACAGGCATGCTGGACATAAAAAAAGTCTTCCTTGTGCCAAAAGATAAGCTGCAGAGAACTAACGATGGAAAAATTGAGCACATGAAGTATAAATTCAGAAGAGAGTGAAAAAAACAGTCACTACTGTTTGGTCCATAAGAATTCAGGAACTCAGAAAGGGCTGGAATGAGTTTCTGCATTGAAAATGTAAAATCTGAGACACCACAGGGAAATTACCAGAGCCAGAGGGGTGGCAGGAGGAGAGGAGACTGTACATGGAAAGAGGTGGAAAGAGCTGGAAGCATCTAAACGTGCCTTAGAGAGGCAAAGCCCAGCCAGGGGCTGGCTTACATCAGCGATGAGGCAGCGTTGTGTGCCACCTCCTGTCTTTTCTGGGATCCACATTTGGGAGCACTGCTGTTTGTCCTCGGTACAGCTGCAGCAGGGTGAGCGCTTGTTCTCAGTTCCCACTGATCCCAATTTAACATCAGTGCGACAGAGCAGCGACCAGATGCGCACAGGGGTGAATGAAGTAACAGAGATGTCCTGGCACTGTCACCTCACCCTGCTCCATGGCCCGATTTTATGGCAGGAGAGCAGGAATTGCCTCGGAGGAGGTGCTGCAGCAGCCGCCCTGCCTGCAGCCCTCAGTGCCTGCTGGATTCATGAGCTGAAGTGGCATATGTGAGGGTCCAGCAAATGCTGAAGCTGGTCAAGGGTGAGAGGTGAGTAAGTAGCAAGATCTTGTGACTCTCTGCCAACTCTTGATTCTTTTAAGTATCATCCCATTACTGATGCAGTATAAACTAGAAAACAATCTGACAGCACAGCCCACACAGCCCAGTCCTTTGAGTAGGGACATCAAGAGAACTGCTGGAGGCAGGAGGAGACAAACCGGTCTCTAAGGAAAGGAATGAGGTGAACCCTCTGGAAATAGCACTGCTCTGTGGGAATATGGGGTATTTCAGTGCTCTCAAAGGAAAACAACTGACTACAGTTATAGAACCTGAAACCTGGTCTGAAAAATGCTTTTGAAAAAGGCTGTGCATGAATATTTCATAACCATCGACTGTGACTTCCAAATAAAGCTGCCTGTAAAGGAGCTTTTTTCCAATTCATTCTGGGGTTGACTTCTCTGGCTTGCACCTCACTGCAATACAGACCTTGCAATGGGAATTCACGGAACACATTTGTCAACAACACACAAATCTGAATAGATTCCTGCTCATAGTGCTACAGATGTACTGGTTTTGCAGGGCTCAAAACAGCAAATGTTCATCTCCAGCAGCAGGCAAACAGACAGGGTTTGAACAAACACAAGACAGCAGGAACTGGCCACTGTTTCAAACCAAAAATGCATGGAGTCCAGAAGTATTCAAAGGGAACTAAAGACAATGATGTTGTTGCCACTACTTTCTGCCTATCCCAAGATACACAATACACTGCAATGCAATAGCCAGAAGAGGAGGAACCAACTTGTGTGCTGAGCAACAGAGAGATGGAAAATATCCCCTTTCAGCCCCAGAGGCTGTAACACACTTATCTACAATCCCTTCCGGACGTGCTTCCTCTGGGTGTGCTCAGCTCCACCTCCACTGCCCTCCCTAGATCATGTGCCTGTAGGAACCAGACCCTTCCACAGGGATCCCCATGTGCATGCTTGATTTTCAGGGGATGCCCTTTCAAAGTGACATTTTAAAAGACCCCCACCCAAAAAAGCCCCTAAATGTCACCCACTGGACCCTTCAGCCTGGCCACATGCCATAGCTGGGGCTGCCCACCATTCAGGGGACACCTAAACCCCAACACACCAGAAAGGATGGCTCAATGACTTACAGTTCGTAGTTCTGATCTTCTGTCTCTTGCTGCACTGACAGCTCCTCCAATGTTGCATCGATATCCAGCTGATTGGTCTCCAGCTGCCGCAGCAACGTCTCCCTCTGCAGAAAGGGAAACAAGCTGGGGCTGGGCAGGACAGGTCATTGTAACAGATCCCTGTGCACTGAGAGGGCACAGCGAGATCTCCTGTCACCACCCTATGCACAGCGATGCATGAAACAGGAGCTGTGGCCCCTCTCATGGTGCTCAACTTAAACACAGAAGTGCAAAGGGAAGCAGAAGCAGCAGGAAAAGTATCTTGTGTGCAAGAAAGTACCTTGTTCTGTGAACTGTAGCCAGCCATAAGGTAATAATGTGTGATGTTCAGACACAGCATTGCCAGTTGCATTTGGGGAATAGACTCAACTCCTGTGGAGAAGAGTTGTGCAACCCATTCATTCTGATCTTTCACTATTCCCTGTGCTAAAAAGCGAGCAGGACCCAGCTGATGAAAACCTCAGAGCCATTTTCACTGTCAGGGTGGATGAGTGAGCACTACCTATCAGCTCAGTGACATCTCAGAAGTCACTGCCCCTCTGCCTTCAGCTGCTGCCCCACAGAAGGGGACAGACACTCCCATCCATTTCAGATGTGCAGCCAAGTAAGTGGCTTCACTAATGGAAACCAGGTTGGCTTCATTCAGTCCTTACCTTCCCACATTTCCAACTGAACCCAAACAAAAACCTCAGCTGAGGGGAAGTGCTGGCTTGAAAGGCTCAAAATCAATTGTAAATGGTCACGGGACACTGATTGCCCGGATGGCAAGAGGAAGAGATCAATAACCACCTGCATCCTGCTGAGTGTGCAGGGGCATGGCCAGCCCCAGGGGCTCCCTGCAGCATATCCAGCAGCCCATGGCCCCGAGCCGCAGGGCTGGTGCAGCCTTCCTTCCTGCAGGAACAAGCCACGGCCCAGCTCCAGGGTACAAATCCTGCCCCTTTCCCATGGCTGCCCCCCACTGGGCACTGCTGGCTCTGCTGCAGGCTCTGGCACCCACTTGGCTCCTGGGCAGGCTCCGAGCAGGGGCACACAGGGCAGCTCACCCACTGAATTGTGGAGTCAAAAGTCCCCATGTTCAGTTCCTGGAAGCACCAATCCTCCCTCTCCCACGGCCCACATGCTTGATGGCACGGGAAGCAGGGACAGCTTGTGCTGTCATGAGTCACAGCACTGCACAGCTACAGCAGGGGCGACACCATGGCCCAGACGGGAGCAGACAAAAGAGAAGCTGCAGGTTTCCTCCAAACTACCAAGATTTTGTCTTTTATAATTACATCATCCTCAAGACACATTTAACCTTTCTATGACAAATCCTTTTGAAGATTAGCGTCAATAACCATATTTGACAACACTAATGCTCACTGCAGAATGATCCTGTGGGGAGTAAAAACCACACAGGAGAACTACTACACAACTTACAGAATAAACCCCCTGTGGGAATACAAACATTTGTGTAAAGCAGCAGTGTTCAGTCTCTACCTGCATATACTATTGGCATTGTAGAATCACAGGGTGGTTCGGGTTGGAAGGGACCTTAAAGCTCATCCACTTCCAACCCCCTGCCACGGGCAGGGACACCTTCCATTAGAGCAGGGTGCTCCAAGCCCCTCTGTCCAACCTGGCCTTGAACACTGCCAGGGATGGGGCAGCCACAGCTTCTCTGGGCACCCTGTACCAGCGCCTCAGCACCCTCACAGGGAAGAACTTCTGCCTAAGAGCTCATCTCAATCTCTCCTCTGGCAGGTTAAAGCCATTGCCCTTGTCCTGTCCCTACAGCCTCTGATGAAGAGTCCCTCTCTGGCACCCTTCACATACTGGAAGCTGCTCTGAGGTCTCCACAGAGCTTCTCTTATCCAGGTTGAACAGCCCCAGTGTTCTCCGCCTGGTTTAGCCTGTACTTTCATAGACACAACAACTTTGAAGCTGTCAAGAAAGTGCACAAATTTCATGAGCAAGTCACTCATCTGCCTTCTCTAAAGCACAGCACAGCCGTGTCTGAGGGAGCAGACAGGGCACAGCCTGAGCCTTGCATGGAGGAGGCTGGTTCATAGCATATTCTCCCATGGCTGAAATCAGTGAGCGAGGCTTAAGTCATTTCTATTTTGTACTCTAAGACCAGGTGATTCATAGCAGTTGATAACCTTTAAATATGCTCATTTACTGGAAGATGCAATCTTTCTTGAAGTGTAAGAGCTTCTATCATGACTTAAGCTAATTTACTGTTTCCAAGGCATTTAGATTCTTTATTTTTACCTTTGCCATTGCATTAACAGCTTGGAGTGATCCGTATTTCCTTTGCTGGGTCATTTCTATTCACCATATTCATAAGCTCTATGCAGATGAAAACTTGACTTGACTATCATGTATACAAAGAATTATGAAGTCATCAGTTAACTCAAGTTCCCTTTATTGTGGTGGACAGACAAGGAAGATTCAGCAAGACATGCTGTATGTATTTAAACTTCCCCGACTAAACAAAGTGCTAATAAGGATCTTAGAATCCAAATTCTAGACTTTGGAATTTAAATTCTAGATGTTAGAATTCAAGACTGGAGAAATTAAAGATTCTCGAAGTAACAGATTTCATCCTTTCACGTATTCATACCCTGTAAGCAAAATTGAGACAAAAAAAGAGCAAGTTTTCTGCTGCTTTGTCCTCAGTTTCCTAAGAAGAGTGAGATAAATGTGAGGAAGTCAGATGAGTAAACAGAGGCAGAAGGAACACTGCTTTCCAGTGCTGACCCTGACACTTAGATAATGGCTATCATTAAACAAGTGGTTTCCTTTCCTCATACTATGCCATTAAGACATATCCCAGAGTTGTACTTCTGTCAGTTTTCACAGATGACAATAAATGAAGAACTCAGAGTGACTCAGGAGAGGCTTGCATTGCATGTCACTTGTAAACACTCATCACTAGGGATGGATTTTCAAGTCCACTTTAGTCCATTTAAAAAAATAAATTCTATTTTACCAGGCTGGTATTAAAATATTAAAGAAACAGCTTATTTTTAGCAATGACCCAAAAGATGGGAATAGATCGTGTACCACAGCCCCGTGCTTTGGCTGGATGCCACTTCTGAGTGATTCCTGGGAAAAAGCAGTTCCAGCTGTGTGCAGGGTTTCTCCTTCCAGCACAGCAGCCCAAGGCCTGGCTGACCTGATCCCGTTTGCACATTATGTGGGCCACCAGCAATACCCACAGCTGAACCGTGTGCTCAGGTGTGACAGCCTCCCCCTGGCGAGGACCTGATGACAGCCTGCAGAGCCACGGCTGTGGGAGGAAACGTGCTCTGTGCTGGGGGATGAATTTCAGCCACTGCTCCCTGCATGAAAGATGCATGAATGTAAGCTGAACACTGAAACGTGCAACTTCAAACCAACACACTGAGCAGCACCCCTGTGAAAGGACAGCCTGGAATCTCGCACACAGTGGAATTTTCCCCTTGGGAGCTGTGGGAGGGCAGGCCAAGGAACACGGAGAAACCTCAGCAGTTGACTGAGACTGATTAAATCATATGAGAGAGCTGGGCTGGGTCAGCTGGAGAAGAGAAGGCTCCTGAAGGGGACACCTTAGAGCAGCTCCAGTACCTAAAGGGGCTACAAGAAACCTAGAGAGGGGCTTTGGACAAGGGCCTGTAGGGACAGGACAAGCAGAATGGCTTTAACCTGACAGAGGGGAGATTGAGATGAGCTCTTAGGCAGAAGCTCTTCCCCATGAGGGTGCTGAGGCGCTGGCAACAGGGTGCCCAGAGAAGCTGTGGCTGCCCCCATCCCTGGCAGTGTTCAAGGCCAGGTTGGACACAGGGGCTTGGAGCTGGATGACCTTTAAGGTCCCTTCAACCCAAACCATTCCAGGATTCTATGTGTATTTAATACCCAATAGCATTCCTTTCCTTCAACCCTCTTTGCTCCAAAGTACCAGGGAAATTACTCCTTTCTGAAGCCTGGTACTGGCTCTCTGAAGGAATAAGCAGAACCTTTAGGAATGAAGTATAGCTGCAATTTCCCCTACAGATTTGAACACGTTGCTGCACTGGTGGTTACTGAGGCCAGCAGCACTCCGAGGCAGGGCCCACTGAGCCCCAAGCCACTCAGCAGCAGCAGGAAGCCCTTCAAACAAACTTGTGGCACAAGGCAAGCGGCTCTGGAGAAGCCCAGTGCAGTGCATCCCAGCTGATGTCTGACACCAAGTAAAGCCCCCAAACCAAGCTGGAAGTGGCCCAAAGCCTCCCAGTTTGCAGTGTCACCTGCCTCAGCACACAATGGCAAGGCCAGGGGGAAGGGAAACAAGACATCTCTGTGTTGAATCCTATGCTGTGATTTTATCAGTCTGCACATAAAGTACTTGCCTGCAATCCCTGACAGACACAAAACTGCAGGAATTAGCTTTGGCATTGCTGCTTTAAAGGAAAAGCCAGGCAGCCATGGTGTGATCAGTCTCTCCTGGAGCGACAGGCACAGGACAACTCAACTGCCACCTTTTGCGTCGAGGTACAAAGAACGGAGCACACATTTACAAGTATTGTCTGCGTGTGCCCATCCAAATCTCCCCTTGCACATTTGGGGAACTAAACTGTAATGAGAAGTCTTTTTGGGTTTGTTTCTGCTGTGTTGAATGATTTAATCAAATGAGAAACACAGGATGTGTGAGTCTACGTGGCACTTGCACGTTTTGGACTATGCCCAGTGGCACCCTAGTCCACTGAGCTGAAGAACTGGTCACCTTGTTCCCCTCCCCTCTCCCAAGCAACCATCACTGGAATCTCCAAACAACTAAAGGTTATATCAGATTTATTTTTCCGATTTCTCTAAAGACCAAGATTTGTCCAAGAAGTTCTGTGGCTTTGGGACAATTCCCTTATCTCAGTGTCCTAATTGCTTTCAGTCTCAGATCAATAGATCACGTTTACTTCTACACAGCACATTAGAATGAAAGGTCCCTTAACACTCACATCCTAAAGCTTCTTCCAAGCAAACCTGATAGTACAAATGCTTTGGTATTTCCTACTTATTACTATGGCTATGGAAATCACTGCATATACCGACTACTAACAGTATCATCATGAGCAGCTTTCAGAAACAACCCTGGCAGGAAGGCTGTGCTCATGTCTCAGTCTCTTACCAGCATCTATCTGAGAAAAATAGGAGAGATCTATAAAACTGACAAAAGTAACTTGGGAACTAATTATTCTGCATGATTTCCACAAGACATCCCTTTACCATAGAAGCTAAGGTCATAAAACCAAACATCGAGCCAACACCACACTGATAGACTTCAATCTACTCCACTGAGCAGCAAGTTGGGTTTGAATCTCAGATTTCTAGAACATTCTCCTTTAACATTTATTGTTCAACTTCTTCTACTGGGTTTTTATATATTCAGTTTTCTTATCCTGGTTCTTTCTGCCCTGCAGCCTGAGGACATGGTGTTATTCACTAATATATGCCACTTTCCTCTGACCCAGCATTCCACGGGTATTACTTATATAAAAATACACAGAGATTTCACTTTCTGGTGAAAGATAATCAAGATCAACTGCCTGCTGTTTGCATCCAAAAGAAAACAATGATACATCACCATATGTACCCTGAAAAGCATATTCTGTTGATTCCAAAGGACCCCTCTATGGTCACCCCAAAGGTCCTCTTCTAAAGGACCACAGCTGAGAATTCCACCCTTCTGTGCCCACTCAGCCTTTGCCTTTCTACTCAGTCCAGCCAAACAGCTTCAGTTATGAAGGGAATGTGAAAATTGGATCTGTGTACAGGCAGACAGCAGATCAGTCACTGTAAGGGCAAAGATCTTCAGCAGTTGTCCCTGAACTGTTCAGTTCATGACCAAATCTCATTCAAGTTTTAACTGAGCAGAAATTAAATACTAAGTTTAACAAGCTTGGCAGCTACACCACTGGATGCAATTCTCTTGCAAGTGTTATTCATCATCTTGGAGCCTTTCTCCAGAGGTGAGCATTTGTGAACCCAGCAGAGTCCTCTGGCAAACAGGGACATGTTTAAGTCAGAGGCACCAACGTCCTGATGTAATTTTGTTGTAACAACACTTACAAACCCAAAAATCATCTCAGGATCCTTTAACAGCAAAGGAAACCCCAAACCCCACATTCCCGGCTTAAAGACACAGAGAATGAAATCCATTCCTCCCACCCAGCACATCACGTATACCCTCGGTCTTACCTGCAGCTGCAAGAAGGGGATGTTGAAGAACTTGTGCAGGTACTTGAGGCCAAAGCTGTTCTTCATGGAAGACTCAGCGTAGCGAAAATACGAGGAGCCAGGAGGCCTGTCTCAACCAGAGAGGTAGAGAGAAGAAAACTGTAGAGGACAGGGACTGCAGACACACAGAAGAGGCTCTTGCTGAATGACACAGAATCCCAGACTAGTTTGAGTTGGAAGGGACCTTAAAGCTCCTCCAGTTCCAACCCCCTGCCAAGGGCAGGGACACCTTCCACTAGACTAGGTTGCTCCAAGCCCCTGTGTCCAACCTGGCCTTGAACACTGCCAGGGTGGAGTCAGCCACAGCTTCTCTGGGCACCCTGTTGCCAGCGCCTCAGCACCCTCCCAGGGAAGAACTTCTGCCTAAGAGTTCATCTCAATCTCACCTCTGGCAGGTTAAAGCCATTCCCCTTGTCCTTTCTCTACAGGCCCTTGTCCAAAGCCCCTCTCCAGGTTTCCTGGAGCCCCTTTAGGTACTGGAGCTGCTCTGAGGTGTCCCCTTCAGGAGCCTTCTCTTGTCCAGGCTGACCCAGCCCAGGTCTCTCAGCCTGGCTCCAGAGCAGAGCTGTTCCAGCCTACACCATGAGCAATCCTCACATACAAGCTGAGCCCTCAACCCCCACATGTAGGCTAGGAGGCCATTCTGACAAAATTCACACTTTGTTCCTCCTGAAGGGTGTTGCTGTGTCACAGTGTCATGAGGCGACAGACAAAGAAATACCATGTCAGGACGCTGGGCCACTGGTTTACTAGACTGGAGGTTTCCCACTGTACAAGCTGTTCATTTCCCAGTGAAGGTTTTGCAAACAGAGCTACATAAGTCACATACAGAGATGAAGTTGTGAAGAAATGACTGCATTATGGATCAAGTCATGTCTGTGTGCCTGACATAGGGATAAACAGGAGACAAGGATTGAAAAAAAAGCCTTAAAAACACAAATCCCCAGAAAAAAGCACGACCTATTGGCTCCTGACCAACGCATAATATTTTACACTAAATAACAGAGCACTGACATCTCTGCCTGGCTGGCCAAGCAGGTGTAGGACTTGGCTGTGCCCAGTAATGCTCCATGGGGATGCTCTCAGAGGAGGCACAAGGAAGATGGTTGCACTAGCTGGCTCGCTTGTAGCAGATTTATTTGGACTAGAGCACAGTTGCGCTACAGGGAAAGGATTCTTTCACAAGAGAAGGATTATCCAGAAAAAAGATGAGTCCTTGGGAAAAGCACCTTTGAAAGGCACATGCTGTTTCCAGGAATTCAAAATCAAAGGGCCCATCATGTAAACTGAAGCTGCTGCATGAGACACTCAGAGCTATGACAGCCCAAAAACTCGGCACAGGTCAGAGGATGCAGTGATGTGCCTCTGCCAGCAGCCCGGCCATTGGTGGTGCTGGTGCCTGGTGGCCATGGAGCCTCTCACCTGTGCAGGTTGTCGATGAGGTCCCGCACGTCGCTGGGCAGGATGACCCGGTGCTCTCCCATGTCTCGGTAATTCCCAAGCACACACACTGGAACGTGGGTTGGTACTTTAGGAAGCTCCCTCAGAATATAATTGAATGTCCTTCACCATAGGAGAGAGACATATAGGCAGGTGAGTGGGAAGCATCATTTTGTGAGCAGTTTCATGCATAAATCACAGGGGAAACACCCAAAGAAAGAATTCTTTTCAAAGGTCCCTCCAAGTATGTGGCTCCTTTGCCCTCCTCAGAGACACACATGAACTGTAAATACGTTGCTATCATTCTTTATCTGTTTATCTGGTTTATCATTCTTTGTATCTCCAGCAACAAGGTGACAAGCTCAATAATGCACTTCCACCAGCCACCTCCCATCTCCTACAGCAGCATTGCCCTCAGACCTACAAAACGGTGTGGGCCAGCAGAAGCAAAGGACACCTTCCCTCCAGCTGCCAGGAGGCTCACTGACCCACACCACACCCGGGAAACACAGGCTTCAACATACAGCATGAACTCTTTCCACCTCCTCTTTCCACTCTGCCTTCCATGTGTCTCTCCCCCTCCTCAGCAGATGTGCACAGTTCAATATTCCTGTGCATTAATGCAGCCCAGGGCCTCTGAATCATCTTCACTGATACCAGGCTTCCTGGGGATTTCTCATGAGCATTCCCCTTCCCATTGTGCACTGCAGAGCAGGGGTGTGATGTGCCCAGTGCACTCTGAGCCTGCCATAGCACTGATTAACTGGCCTCAGAGAGCAGCACACCACAAAGTGCAGTACAGGAGCCCACCAGAGACCACTTGTATGAAACAAGCCCAGGAGAGGAGTAAATTAAGACATGTCAGAAGATAAAGCTATTGTTTTAAGGGATACAAGCTTGTTTCAACTCATTAGGTTGGTTATCAGCTCCAGAGTCCGTATGGGAATCACGAAGTCTGGAAGTCATTTGTTTTCTCTAAACAAGTGGGAGTCCCATGGCATGTGCCACTGAACGTTTCTTACCACTGCTTGGTGATGTCAAACATCATCACTACTCCATTGCAGTTTTTATAGACATCCAGGAACTCTGCATCTAGAGCCATTTCCGATTCTGCCTGAAGGAAAAACAAAGACAAAGAAGCAGTAAAGGACTTGGTTCAGGCTTGCACAGAGCACAGCTACAGTGCTCAACAGGCAAATGGTCACTATATCCATGGATATCACATCATCATCGCTTAAGCAAGATACTGAGTGCTTCACAGCTTCCATTGCCCACAGGAGCAGGATGTGAAGCACCTCACAGTCACTGAAAACAAATATGTCTGACAGCAACTGCTATTGCAATGGTAATGGAATCCCAGACTGGTTTGGGTTGGAAGGAACCTCAAAGCTCATCCAGTTCCAACCCCCTGTCATGGGCAGGGACACCTTCCACTAGACCAGGTTGCTCCAAGCCCCTGTGTCCAACCTGGCCTTGAACACTGCCAGGGATAGGGCAGCCACAGCTTCTCTGGGCACCCTGTGCCAGCGCCTCAGCACCCTCACAGGGAAGAGCTTCTGCCTAAGAGCTCATCTCAATCTCCCCTCTGGCAGGGTAAAGCCAATCCCCTTGTCCTGTCCCTACAAGCCCTTGTCCAAAGCCCCTCTCCAGGTTTCCTGGAGCCCCTTTAGGCACTGGAGCTGCTCTAAGGTGTCCCCTTCAGGAGCCTTCTCTTGTCCAGGCTGACCCAGCCCAGGTCTCTCAGCCTGGCTCCAGAGCAGAGCTGCTCCAGCCCTCACAGCATCTCCGTGGCCCTTTCTGGACTTGCTCGAGCAGGTAGGAAGCCACTGTTACAACAGAGTGCAATGCTTGTATTGCCCCTTCCTCTTTATTTCAAAGGGTGTTAAAACGTAATTGTGAGCCCAGTTTTAAGGAGCTGCTATAGAACAAGGCATCTTCAGGTCTCACAGGAAGTTCATTACAAAAGGACTTCCTGCCACTGACCATATGCAGAAAGGCACAAAGCCACTGAATAAACCTCTGGCGCGCAGTCATTCCTTTAGGACAGAATGGCA
>NW_009929797.1:9213-16468 GCF_000696875.1 Nestor notabilis | reverse complement strand
CTCGGTCGCGCAGTCGTTCCTTTAGGACAGAATGGCAAACAGCAGTAATGTTGTGATGAGGGCAGGAACAGGGATAAAATGCACAAAGGTGTGACGAGCATCAGGGAAGACAGTGCTCCTTGTCCACCTGCCAGGCCAGTCTTACAGCCAAAACAAATAGAGACCTTACTGTCCATGGAGCACAAAAGGCGCCGCACCAAGCAGCAGCGCCGCATTCAGGGTCACTCACCTCCTGAGGGTCATTCTCCAGCTTCAAACCATCGCCTCGCTTTTTGCATTTTCCTTAAAAATGGGAAAAAAAGAGAAAGCAGCAGCATTACATTGGGCAGAGACCTCTGGGAGGGGTCCAGGCAGGACCGCAGCGCTTGCAACATGGCCTTAAAGCAGATCCAACTTCTACTACAAGCACAGGGAATGGCGGGCTGGGACAGGCATGCCTTGCTGAAGAATCCCAGCTAGTCTGATTCAGTGATGAATAGGAGGAAAGCCTGGGGTAGCTTAAACCATGCTCTTCGCAGCATGGAGTCACAAGGACTGAATGTGGGGTTTGGGGCACTCCCTGGCCACAAAGGAAGCTGCTTTGTTGCACTTTTTGTTGCATTAGTGTGGAAGCAGCAGAAGGTCGTGGGGCTGTTCTGACTGAACTGCACAAGATCAGAGCCTTCCGCAGAGATACAAGGACACTGCTGTGCCATGTCACTGGCCTGAAGCACACTCCTTGTAGGTGAAGGGGATCTCAGAGCCCATCAGGTGCTTTGGGCTGACTTGTGACCAAAAAGAACAAAGGGGTGGCTGGAGACAATGAGAATTTTAACAAAAGCCAGAAGACAGACAGAGCTTATATAGAGGAAATCCAGCAAATCAACTGTGGCAAGGGGGCTGTGGAGAAGTAGAGGAGAGACAGGTTGCACGTTCATGAAAGGCCAGAGGGTCAGGGCTGGTCATCACCTCTGGCAAGTTAAAGCCATTCCCCTTGTCTTGTCCCTACAGGCCCTTGTCCAAAGCCCCTCTCCAGGTCTCTTGTAGCCCCTTTAGGCACTGGAGCTGCTCTAAGATGTCCCCTTCAGGAGCCTTCTCTTGTCCAGGCTGACCCAGCCCAGCTCTCTCAGCCTTGGCTCCAGAGCAGAGCTGCTCCAGCCCTTGCAGCATCTTCACCTGGAGACCAGATCTGGAGTTACGTTTTGCAGGTACCAAACGTTTTCCAGATGTTACTGACAGCAATTAAAAACTGCACCTCTGAATTAACTTCATTCTGTATTTTCCTGGTCTGTAATGACAAGTGAACTGAATTATAATGGCAGACACCTGGAATTCCTTCTCATAACTTCCAGAAATACCCGTGTCACTGACAACAGGATGTGTTGGCAGCTTGGATGCTCCTGCAAAAACCCCTCCCACTGACACTTTAGAAGACTGCAACACAGGGGACCAAAATAGCTCCCGCCAGTTACCCTATCTGCTGATTGCCATGGGGTGGCTGCTGTAAAACTCCTGGTTCTGCCAGACCCTGCGAGTGAAATAAAGTGCTTCATTCTCTTTGCAGAGAGGTCAAGGATAAACAGTTCTGAAATCGAGTTATTCATGGCAGTTTTAATGCTGCAGGGTACAGCAGGAGATTCCAGGCCCCTCCCCTGACAGTATGTCTGGTGGGTGCTCCTATGCACCCATGCTAAATGTTTGCCTCCCCCCCCTTACTGTTGGCATCAGAAAGTAGCAGAAATGTTATCCTGATCCTTCCCCACTCGTGCAGTGTGTCTCCCTGGAGGATCCAAGCATGGGCTCTGACTTCTCCCAGCACAACTGAAGGTGTGGGATGTCGAGGATGCCTTTTCCCACTTCAAATAAATACATTTCAAGTCAGTGGCATTCATGTGGCTCCTCTGAATACCAAGACATCATCACAGTGGCCACTAAATGACACTTGGCATGACCTGAATTTCTAGGTATGTAAACAGGAGCCCATGCAATCACAGATAGTTCTCACTGTCCTCCTGTCCTGAGCACTAAGGTGTCTTTCTAACCTGGACGCAGTGACAACCAGAGCTTAGAGACTGAATGCACACCTCTCCCTGCTTATAGCTTTACGTGTGTATCAACAGGAATGAGTAATATTCTTACATGATGCTCAGCACTGCTGTAAAGGGGGTCATCTAGAAAGCAGTATCAGGGCCAAAAAGCGCATGTGTGCACATATTCATGCTCTGTGTCTATTTTTGGAACCAAGACTGCAGAATGAACTAGATAAAGTCAAGATCTATGTAGTGAAAAGATGCAATTCAGCCTGTGCAAATGCACAGTGAAGACTGTGGTGTTATATAAACACGGTCTCCTCTTTAAGGTCACACTGATGTGCAGGGGGCTTCATGTTGCCATTGCTCAGCTTCTCTACCTACAACGACTGCAACTTATTCATAGGCATGACAGCAACACTGAAACCAAATAACTTCACAGCAGTGCCCCACAGTCTACAGACCAGTTCTTACCAAACACCAGAACACTGGGTTTGTGGCCAGCCCCTGAGAGCCTCTGCACCTCTGTGTCCCATCGGTTCTGTTGCAGGACAGAAAGATTCAGTCCAACTTGCCAACAAATGCTGCCCACAGCATGAGGGAGATGCTTCTGCTCACCATCCAACAAAACAGGTCTCGAATATTTGCATCCCAGAGTTATCTAACTTAGGACATCTGAACAGAAGTATTAATTCTGATCTTTCCTCATTCCTGCATCTCCCCTCTGGGAGGGAGAGGGGGCGGGGGCAGGGAGAGGAAAGGAACTTCCCAGGAAGGAAACAGTTAATGTTATTTTGGAAGCAACAGAACACAAATAATTATTTGATCTCCTTAGTTGGTGTATGGGAAAAGATGCAGGAACCAAACTAGCACAAGTTATGAGATAGGGTCAGAACTGAATCACCTGCATTCAAACAGCTTCTCTGCATTCAGGATATGTTACAGCTTTAGGACCTGCAGTAGTTACACAACGTGCTGCAAAGCCAGAGAGATGAGTCAGGCTGTGACTTTTGCTGAGATCTCCTTCCTGTGTTCCATTAGTTCCAAGGGCAGCAAAGGAGATAGTATTTACTACACACTGCACAAAACTCAATACAATACATAGCTGGGGGCAAGCTCAACTTGTTAAGATTTTAAAAAATGGCATCATTACCCAAATGAGTGCAGCTCTCTGAGCAGGCCCGAGGAAGACACTGCAGGAGGCAGGGAAGTCTGCAGCGAAGCCTGTGCTCCAGTGAGTCTGCACATCAAACCAGCAGAAATCCCACAGAGCCAAGCCAAAGGCAGGAGGAGCAGTAGAGCACAGCAGCTGCCATCCCCCTGCTCCACGACACTGACAAACCTCACAGCTTCTAAGCTTTAACAGAGCTCCTCACACTCCCAAAGGAACACCTATGGCCCAGACATCACCGAGCGAGCCACCAGCCAGGCAGCGCCACCGGAGCTGCCTCCTGCCTTCCTGAGGCAGCCTGGAGGGAAAGGCCAGCACGCTGCAGGGCTAGCGGGGACAGGGGGCACCTGCTGCACAGCCACATCCAACTGCAGCCCAAACACGTACAGCAAGTTTTTCAGGATGCAGCTTCTTGTTTCCCAAATCTGTGCAGGTTCACACGCTCAGGAATGGCAGCACGGCAGAGGAAAGGCCAAGGCTGCTTTACAAGACTGAAGTTGAGAACTGCAGTTTATGGGTACATCTTTTAGACAGTCTGGCTGTGTCCCCGCATCAGCCTTTCAATACCTCTTCAATCTTAATCCAAATAGAGATCTCTCATTTTTCTCTAACAAAGACAATTCTTCTCAAATGGAGAAACCCTGGCAACAAAAACATAGCCTGGCAAACAGCACATGTTGAAATGCATGTTCAGAGCGTGCAGTTAGAAATCCAGCCTGATAAATGCAGCATTCTGCCTAACTCTAAATATGCACATTAACCAGGGTCTGGTAAGCAAGGAAGAGAAGGATCAGGTCTTGTCAGCACTATGCTGCAGCAATACTGGGTACTTCAACACTAAGAGTCTATGGTTTAATTAGTGTTGCTCTCACCAAAAGCATCACGTAGGAGGAATTTTTGTCCTAAGCATACAGAAAGAAGAACAAAGATATCATGAGGTAACATTCAGATTCAGGTTAGATGTGAGCAAGCTCTTACTGCTTAAGTGGCATCTTTTCCTGTAGTTGTACTTACCAAGGATCCACAGTGCTATGGCAACAGGGAAGGATTTGATTTTGTTACATCATGGTGAGCTGAGTTTTTACACTGCACTGACTGAGTACATTTGATTACACAAAAAATCCGTATCTGTGGTCCCTAAGAGGGATCTTAACAGAATGAGGTTTAAGGAATATAAAGTGGTAAGATGAGAGTCTCTTGAGGTTTCTCACACATGCTCCACTGTCAGCAATGAAAGCAGCACCAGAAGGGCCGCTGTTAACATCCGCACGTATCAAATCCAATAATTTTGCCAAAAAAAAAAAGCATCAAGTCTCTAGTTGAGAAGATGAGTGCTCAGAGAAGCCATTCACAGGAATCAGTGCTGGAACACATGGTTCCCAAATTAACTGTCTGTCTATTCATCCCAAAGCTGCAAGGCGCGAGAAAACATGTTTTGCTCAGATCTGAGAACGCCACCAGCCAGGCTGCAGCAGTAACTGTGACCTGGGGAAGGGTTTGTCTGCCCTGTGAAAACTGGGGTTTAATGGAATCAAAAGATAAAGCGCATGGAAGTCCCATGGTGGGACCAGGGTTGGTGCCCTCAGGGGCAGTTCTGAGCAACGTGCAGCAGATCCCAGCTCAGGCTGCAGGAAAGGCAGCAGCAGCCAAACGAGGAGTTTGTTTCTGTGACTGTGGTCAACAGGTTTGACTGGCAGAAACACACAAACGAGGAGCACAACCTGCACAGCAAGAGGTCCTCTCTCGTAAAGCTGCCTTCCTGACCATACTCGTAAACCAGAAACCTGGCTGGGACAACAGCCACAAATCTGCATTCGGGGCCCCAGAATGAGCTGGTAACATCCACATCTGCAGCCCAACCTCTTCTAGGCACAGATGACACTGCATCCAGGCTTGCACTGCACCCACATGGTGCAGTGGTCTTCACATGTGTTTTTTTGAGGTTTTAGTTTTATAAACTGGAACTTTATACTCTGACAAAACCCGAAAACTAATGAAAAATGTATTTCTATATCATAATGCTCTCCTTGGCTGAGCATTTAGAAAAGGGTTTGGATTACATATATTGCATTTTCTGTCCTAAGTGAATGTAGGTAACTGGCTTCTCTTTTATCCTTCCCTCCTGCATACATTATTCACTGCAGATAACATTTTACCAACTTAACAAGAGCAGCTTGACAGCACTTTTATAAACAGAACCAGGAACTCAGTAGCTGTCTAAATACATATGAAACTATAAAGGAGAGAAGATGAAGTTTCTAATAAAGCTCAGTGAACACACTAAGTAGCAGGCTATTTCATGGAGCACATGAACCAACTGCTTCTGAACACTGGGTATGATCTGAAGTTCAAATCCCAAATAACAGGCTCTAGCATAGGAGACACCTTGCTCCTTTCCATATTTTTTCAGAAAGTAACATCCATGCACATGGAAAACACCACTACAGACATTTTTCTCCAGTGAAGCAGCTATTCCTGAATTCCATGTGAGGTTTCAATTAAAACTGGGAAGAGCAATGAATCCTCATGAGAAAGGAAGTGAGAATCTTACCTTTGTCAACGACATCCCAGACTTCAACTTTAACAATATCGTCAGTGGCTGAAAGCACAAGAACGCAAATGTTAGAAGGGGTTTCAGTTAATGACCAACACTCAGTGCTCTCCAGAGCCTCCCCCAGAGCCAACACCACCAAAGCAGCAGATGAATGGAAACCAAAAGGATTTCTAGAGCTAGAAGCAAATCCAAATAGAAGCAAATCCAAACACAACAAGGCTGAAGGTCCATCCTCTACACCAAACCGTGCTAGCCAAAGAACTTAAAGACTTGGTCACACAAGCGCCAGCTACATTTCCTCTATGGTTTATGTCAGATTTGAAGCATGTTATAAATATTTTGCAGATTCTTTTCATAAACAGAGGTTTCCATATTCTTTCAAAACTGATACAAATGTAAGCTGAAGCACAAAGCCTGGTCTAAAAGTGAGGTGTGCAGCTGGAAAAAAAGGAATACACACACTTAAGGAGGATCAGTTACTAACAGCATTCTCCTGCAGACATGACAAACAGTGCAGACAACCCTGCAGCTACAGCCAGCCATTTCCCTGCTCATTTCACATTGTGTCTTATGAAAAAGAAGATATTAAAGGTAATTTTGCCTCTTCACAAGCTGCAGCATCAGTAAATTACAAGCAGCAACATAGAATTGAGTCACTAAAATCTGGAGCAAGACAATCAAAATTCTACCTGCAGAGCCAGTGCTGTGGTACTGATCCCCTGACTCTGCTGGCACGACGGGTGGGCAGCCTTGCTCAGATGTTTCTGCTGAATCCACACAAGCAGCCCCAAACTCCATGGAGCTGTTCTGAGAAACAGCTGCTGTTTGGAAATGCTATGGGCTGCAGAACAAAAGCTTGTACCTGGAGTAGCTCTGCACATAAAGCAATAGAATGGGAGGATAATGTCTCAGAGTACAAAATAATCTCCTAGAGGATGGTGTAAGACGTTAGCCAAGTGTCATTGGCAAGCCAGGAAAAATTCCCTCTGCAGAATTCCCTGTTGGCTTAACTGAAATGTTTCAAAACATTGTAAAAACAGATTATGAATAAAGAAAAACTTTGATCCTCTGCTTCTAGAGAAAGATACTTTTTACATTTATGCATAAAGCCAAGTCAGCCAAATCATAGCAACTCCCACTCCCCTTCTCCTTTGCCAGCAGGGCAATGGGCACCGGATGAACAGGAGATTTGCCCAGGCTCAGCCCAGCCAGTGCATCACAGGCTCAGGTGGGGCTGGAAACCCAACAGCAGTCTGCAGCCCTGCACCTTCACAGAATTACTGAATCAACTGGGTTGGAAAAGACCCTTAAGATCATCAAGTCCAACTGTTCCCAGCACTGTCAAGGCCACCACTAACCCATGGCACTGAGGCCTCATCTACACGGTGCGTAAACACTTGCAGGGACGGTGACTCCAGCACTGCCCTGGGCAGCCTGTTCCAACCCCTGAGCACCCTCTGGGGAAGAAATTGTTCCTCTTCTCCATCTAAACCTCCCCTGGTGCAGCTTGAGGCCGTTTCC
>NW_009929797.1:0-8900 GCF_000696875.1 Nestor notabilis | reverse complement strand
ACAGGCCAGGATGCTGGTGGCTTCTTGGCTGCCTGGGCACAAGCTGCTCATGTTCAGCTCTGTCAATCAGCACCTCCAGGTCCTATTTGATGAGCAGCTTTACAGCCACTCTTCCCCAGGCCTGTGTGTTGGATGGGGATGTTGTGAAAAAAAGAGCAGGAGCCGGCACTTTGCCTTGTGGAACTTTATACACTTGGCCACAGCAGATGGATCCAGCCTGTCCAGATCCCTTTGTAGAGCCTTCCTATGCTTCAGCAGATCAACACTCCCACCTTCTGCTGCTGCTTCTCAACTTCTGCTCAAACCATTACACTCCAAGTTAGTTCTGTCCCTGACTATTTCTACAGGCCTCAAGCCAGGTAGGCTAAAGTCCAGCCACTTCCCGTCATCACCCAGCTGGCACTGAACGGCTCCTCATCCATAGGTGCTGCACTGCAGGGTGCTCTCCCTGTGACGTGGCTGCTAGACTCCATGGTCCGTTCACGGTGCACAGTGACACTGATGAGCAAGGGGAGGTCTGCCCCAAACTGAGACCCTGCAGCTGGGACCAGCAGTGCTGCTGCTGCTGCCCCTGAAGGCCAAGGGGATGGCCAGACCAGCCAAGTGATCCCTGGTGTCCTTCAACAGGCAGGACTTTCTGCAAAGGGGCAGGAGACACTTTCCTTTCTCAGGTGACAAACTGCAGGGGCACAGGAGGAGCCCAGAGGCTGCTTGCTCTTTCCAGCAGTGCCATGTGAAGCAGCACACAAGCATTAAGAAGGGGCCTCCGCAGAGAAGCTGGAACCCCATTCCAGAAGCCCTCATGTGATGTGCAGTGTTCTTCTAGGAGGTGACCAGGTACCTTGCACTGGGACTTTGCTCCTGATCTCTCCACCTCCTCACCCTAACACCAAGTGCACCCTCAGTTAGATTGGTTCTTCAGCTGGGTAATGTGAGCAGTACTGACACCCTGCTCCCCAGCAGCTGAGGAGTTTAAGTGTTTGACCCTCAAAGACCTGCTCTGCATCATCTGTCTGAGGGGAAGCACAGAATTCCACAAAGAAACCGACTGCATGAGAGCCAGGAAAACCATTTTTCCACGTGTGTTTTTTCTCCCTCTTAGCACCAGTGCTCCTGCTGGCTTGTAGCCAGTTCATCACCAGCTTCATTCCCAATTCTCCTGAACACACAAGAGGATAATTACTTCAGTGCTGCTCTGTTGGCTTTGGTGTGACTCATACACAGCAGCAGCAGTTCACCTGAACAGTTTTGGTGCAGCAGAGAGAGTGCCAATCCAGCCTTTTTACTCTGTAACTTGGATCAGCTTAAACCATGGATAAAACCACTCCAAAGATGTGTCCTCAGTTGCTATTTGGCCAAGCACTCTGCAGCCAGTAGCACACTAAGGCATTGCCAACGGTGGAGAGGAGTGAGAACACTCCAACTGCAGGAAAGCTCATTTACAAATAAGAATCCTTGCTTTCTGGGGGTTCACCACAGGCACTCCCAAGCCCTCAGACACTTACTCTCATGCAACTGGCCAATTCACTTCATCAGCTTCAGTTCACACACCCCCAGGGCAGGGCAGAGCAGCTCTGCCATTCCCCACACCCATCCCAAAAGCATTCCATGTATTTGAACAAAGTAGTTGCCAATTTTTATTTCAGGCCCGTTCTGAGACTGCCAAACACAGACTAAAACTGGCGACTGGCACAGGCTGACAAAGCATTCCTCAGGTGAGGAATGGCACCTCCTCACCCGGACACACAAATTGACATCTCTCCATCACAGAGACAATTGGCACAGAAAAGTCATTTTGTTCATTCTGAGGAGGAAGAAATAAACTCCTCTGCCTGTATTAATCCCTTCAGTATACAATTTCTGAAGCTACGATAAGGTACCTTCCATGTATAAAATGTAAATCTTCTAAATCCAGGCAATGGAAGAATCCCTCAATATTTGATAGGGATTTAATTAACATCTGTAAATATGTGCTGCCCACCAGCCCAGCAGGTTTATTCAAGGCAGCTTGAGAGCGTGATCACAGGAAAAACAAACTTCATTTCTCCTCTCCAGATTAACTCAACCAACAGAGCAGTGATTGCAGCTGAGCCACCTTCCCAGAGTGTCCATCACCCACCTTGGATGGGAGGTTTCCACAGCAGGAAACACCTTACAATGGTTTTTAAACAGGGGGTGTTTTTTTAAGCAAGTTTTAAGAAGGCCAACAGGGAATCTCCTACGCTACTGGAAATTATTCCTATGAAAATAATAGTGTTTTACAATGAAAAAGAAGCAAAAAGGAAAGACACAATTTCATATAGAGCATTCCAGAGATTTGAACCAGCTTGGCAACATGTCACCTGGAGTACAGTCCATCCCCACATATACACATTGCTTCAACTCTAACCAGCAAGCTCTGCAGAAAGCTGTCAAGAGAGAGCTGACTCATGTGCAAGTCTGTCTTCAGAAGGGCAGGTGAGCTGCCAGACGTCTGGCTCCCATCTCCCTGAGAGCACCCACCCACAGCGCTCACCCTCCTTGCACTGGAGCCTGTGAAGCCAACAGAGGTTGAGAGCGCACCAGCCCAAGGCAGAGTTCTGGTGACCACAGCTGGGGCTCCATGACCCCTATCACAAGACTTGGGCATCATGGTATCATCCAGCAATACAAATGTGATTGGTGAACTAGATGAAGCACTCAATTTGGTGTTGACCCCAACTGCACATTGGCTTTTTCCCAGCTGTGAGAAGACAGAGAGTACCTGATCCAACAAAAGGTCAGAGTGGTGCAGATGGGAAACATCTGATAATGACAAACCAACTGCTGACCTTTTCCTTAAAGCAGAATCAGTCTCACAGATCAGTTCTTACTGACTCAGTAGTTCACCCCACAAGGCTGTGGCATTTCTGATCAGAAACCTGAAAACTGGACTCAATGCACTGATGAACTGCAGCCTTGTGCTATTTCAGTGCCTGCAGGGTTTTCTCCAGGCGAGATCCAGGGCTTCCAGAGCAATGGGGAAAGGAAAAAAACCTCACACCTCATCTCTCAGATTCAAATGAGCACTTCAAAAAGCTCAGAAGATACTTCTGTGCTTCAGTAGGTCAGCTTACAGTTATTAGTGCTACGTTAATTTTTACAACATCACCTTCACCAGTTACAGGATGTTCTTTATATTTTAATCGGTAAAAAAATAGTTAGCAGGATTCGACTCACTCCTACACAACACAGTAAGAGCAAAAGCAGGGCTTAGCCTCAGAGACAGATTTCCATAATAAACGTGGTTTCATTAACAAGTCAAGCACATCACGAATGTTTCCCATCTTTTGGATCACCTGCTAAACACTTCCCTTGAACTGTGGCTTCCAAAGACCAATCCTTTAGCACTTCCATACATCCTGAGTAAAGTTATTAAAAACATGACTGAGAAACTGTGAATAATCCATTAAAATAACAAGAGTAATGAGAAACCATTTTATCTCCCAAGAAGACCCAGAAGAAAGAAGCAAATGAGGCTGCACTGGAATTTCTATCCCGTGCACTGTCCCATGACTGTAACTCCCTCCACCCTCTTCCCTCTTACTTTTGTAATTCCAGTGGATGCTGGTGACTTGGATCTCCTGAGTTGGAATATATTCCTCAATAAATTTTTTTCCCTGCAGTCGGTGCCAGAGTGTGGTTTTCCCAGTGTTCCTGTCCCCTCGGATGACAATTTTCACTGGGAATAGAGCAAGCAGACAAACAGTTGATTAAACACAAAAGGAAGAACGCTAACTTCATGCAAGCATTTTTCAGCTGTAATTAGTCCTCCCATATTACATAGGGGTTGTTAAAAACCATGAGCCTCAGCCATTAAAATTAGTGTTTATTCAGCTGCTCAGAGCAGCTCAGCAGAAACAGCCACCACTGGCTGTTCAGGAGCTGCTGAGCTCAGCCAGCTGAGGCTCTGCTCCTCTGGGACCCCTGCACCAAACCAGCAGCCGTTTGGTACAGGCTGCAAAGGAGGGAGAGGCCTGAGCCACAGCCAGGCCAAGAACTCCTCTGGGAAAGCCACAGAGGAGCAGGGGCACAGTGAGCACTGACCATGTGATTAATGCAGGAACAGCTTTTGCAACACTCATTTACCAAGGAACAAAGGAAGTGGACACGAGGAGTCTCCTGGACACCTTCCCCATCATGTGCAATTTGACCACAAGCCAAACACTCCATCCCATAAATACAGTAGCCTAAGTGAGCAGTGTGGCTGTATGGTGGCCATCTCCCCTGGAGCTGGGATGTCTCTCAAGGTTGCTCCTCGAGGCACAGAGATCTTTTACCAACAATAGATCCTTGGATGAGTCCATTCTGAGCTCTCCCTGGATCCCACACACATGACAGGGAACCTCTCAAGGTTTCAGAGTCCTTACCTGAGACTAAGAGATCCTTCCTTGCCCAAAGCAGAGAGACCTCTTACCTGCATAGACCCTGGGTGAGTGACTGACAACATGCTGAATTAATCCTAATTAAATCCATACTCATATAAACTTTGTATAGATAATTCCATTAGACATAAACCATTGTCCAAGTCTGAGACTAAGACTGGAACTACCCGCACTGCGCTCCATGAGGAGTGTAGAAAGCAAAGGGGTCTGCCCTGAGCCCCCTGACTCAACACAGGGTCTCTCTCACCTTCCTCTCACTGTTTGAGTCTCCAGTCTCTGTGCAGATCATTTTAGCTCCATTCTGACTCCATTTTCCTTTGTACGTTTCATCCATGTAGTAAGTCACAGAGTGAACCTTGCCATGAACTGTGAAGTCACACTTTGACATCAGATTAAAACTACTGTTGCGAATACCACAGATAGTGATGCTTTAAGTGATCTAAATCACTCATTCATTACATCCTTCCATCCTCCTGCCTTTTCTATCTCTACCCAGCCCTAACCCCCACTGTGCAGTACCAACCCTGTCCCATCCAACCTGGCCTTGAACACTGCCAGGGATGGGGCAGCCACAGCTTCTCTGGGCACCCTGTGCCAGCGCCTCAGCACCCTCCCAGGGAAGGGCTTCTGACTAAGAGCTCATCTCAATCTCCCCTCTGGCAGGTTAAAGCCATTCCCCTTGTCCAAAGCCCCTCCCCAGGTTTCCTGGAACCCCTTTAGGTACTGGCATACTTGTGGGTCCTCCATGTGTCAAAGGGGCAGTCCCAGCACAGGAGCCAGCCCTTAGCTGGTTGTAGTGTGTACTGAGGGCACTCTCACCAACTGCAGCCTCGGGTAAAGGCACAACAGCTCCACTTCCAGCCACTGGCTTCACACTGCTGCCGTGTGAGGCCACCCAGCTGATGGAGCACCTCGTGCCTGGACCTGTGCCTGCAGCAGGGGAGGTCAGTCAGGGAGAAAGTCATTCGAACCCTCCCAAGGAAAGGGAGAGTCCAAAATATCATGAACTGTACACAGCCAGCAAAGCAACTTCTGTAGCAACTAACATCATGAACTTCCCAGAGAGAGGCCCAGCCTCTCCTTGTTCTTTCTGACAACAGGATTTTTTCAGTTACATTATGGGATTATTTTGGGGGTTTAAATACTATCCTTGTTTCAAGTAACATCCACAAGGCTATGGGGAACATAGGCTTACTTAACAGAATTCTTCTGTTGCCTTTTGAATAGGAGCCGTTATCCTCTAGAAAATGGGCCAGTCAAGAGACATCTAATGGCAGATTCGGCTGATCAGCATTCGGTTGTGCAGCATCATTTGGGCAAGGAAATGCGAGACTGAAGGCTGACTCCTGTTGGAACTCAGGGGTTATTGCAACATTCCAGAGAAAAGGTTAAGAAGGAAACTTTAAGGTAAAACATCTACAAAGTCTGTGGAGAAGTTTTGTCTGGTGAAGTTTTGAGCTGCAGTTCGCCTGTGCTCGTGTTGTTGTACAATGAGAGGTGCTGCTGTCTATTCTCTTACAGAGTTGCTTATTAATATAGCAAAAGGATAAGAAAGGCAAAAATGAGCACAGTATTTATAGGTTGCCTTCACTTGCAGGTACCAGAGCATCTCTGCAGACACAACATCTCCTGCAGCTCCTGCCACCCGGTGTGTGATTCTGGTTCCTGCTTACAGATGGTGAAACAACCATTTCTGTTTTTTCTGAATGAATGCAGTGAGTCCATGGCATAGGCAAAAGGAGATTCCACGTGTCCCCTCTGAAACCCAAGCAGCATTAAGAATAAAGCCCAGAGCAGAAGGTATATGGATGGAGCTGAACCTTCAGCACTTGTGTGTCTTCTGCTCCTGTCACTGACCGTCAGTGGGTGACTCCCAGGGAATCCCTTTGCCAGTGTAACCCAGCCAGAACTGCTCATCTCACCCTTGTTTGCCTTATGAGAACTGTCACACCTGACTAAGTGAGTGCTGGTACTTCCTTCTGTAATTTGCCTTGTAATTTGTTCAAACAAAGGAACAAGTTCCACCTCACTCCCTGCACCAAACCCAATCCCTCTGGCCTGTGCTACCTCCCTGGGCCAGCACAGCGATCGGAACAGCAATGCAGCAGTCCTGATCCAAGACCAAGCTCTCCCAAGCACTAAAACTGAGCACGACTGGTTCCCCATGCTTGGAACCAGGAACTCCCATAACCATCCAAGCCATTGGACACATAAAACATATGATACAGACCCACATCGTTTTCCTCTCTGTACCTTCCATAGCGCACAGGGACCTCTGGTGTTATTTGGGCCATGGTGTGTAAAACACAGGAGCTCGGTGTGGGTGCTGAGGAGAACAACTAAGGAGTGTGTGTGTGTAGGGATGCAGTATGGAAACGCTCTTGTTCTGAAACACGGTGTCCCATGCACAGGAAGGAGCAGCTGCTGAGGGCTAATCCTGTCCTTTGCTGTTATCATTCCATGAAATCCAAACCTACCCACCCTGCAACACTCTTCCTCTTGAATACTTAACAAGGTGGGATAGAGACTGTCAAAACACATTACTGTGCTTCAGCTTAGAGGTGCACACTACCCAGTGCCCATTGAACACCATAACCTCCAGAATCACCCCAACCAGGGCTGTCTGGTTCTAAAGTGCACTTCACAGCCTGTTCTGAGCCCTGCAGCAAGGCACCAAGAACCAGGTGACATGGTCCATCTCCTGGCTGTTTGCTCCCATTTATCAGCAGGCAACCCACAGCATTCCAGCACAGTGCCTCTATTTCTGGGAAGGAAGCAGCTTCAGTTCATGACCAGTAATGCTCTGTGAAAGCAAGGAATGTTTCATCACTGCACCTTTTGCTTTAGGTTTAGTCAACGTCAGAGGAACTGAGGAGTTGTACAGACCTGTGTGAGTTAACAGAGGCTACCAAACACATGTTGCACCTTCACACATGCTGAACGCCATGTCTTTGCTAAGAAAGGAGCATTGACAATGCACAGGATTTGCAGCTCTGCCCTTCCTGAGCAACAGCCCCTGCAATGACAGTCCTTCACCTGAGACCACCTCACTGTGCTGCAGCCCACCCCATCTGTCCAGGGCATGGCTACAGAGTGTGCATTGAAGCCCTTTCATAAGCCTGCCTGTACTTCCTATAAATATCCTATAACTGGGAAGAGTTACTATGGAGACTGGAAAGCTTCCCCTCAGGCAGCAACAGTGGGCTGCAGTTTTATTCCAGACAGGAAAGCAGCAGCTAGAGCACAAATTGTGATAGCACAGAGCACAATTCCTGGTCATGCAGAGCACAAACCATACGGCTTTCCTGAGGCTTTTGGTGACAAGCCCAAAAGCAGCAGAGGCAGAGCTGGCAGCTCGGCTGGGGCAGTTCTGGCCTTGCACGGCCACGTCCATGCAGGGCTGTCAATGCGGTTGGTCCATCCGGAGCCAAGTGCTGTGCCAGCAGGATGCAGCCGATCAGAGTGCCTGCTCCACCTCAAGAGTCAGCTCCTTCCTCCTGCATAATTCACAGCCTGGTGTCAGGTACCTGACCCCAACAGGCACCAGTGGATGTGTCCTGGCTGTTCAGAGCCTCTGCTGAGCAGATGGGCAGGCTCCTGTGTGACGATGCAGTGCTGCATTCCACAGGACAACAGTTCCACCCTCACCCCTACCTCTCACCAGGACCCAAGTCTCTTACAGCACCACTGTGCTTCTGCTCAGGTCCCTGACTGCTTGGTGAGACACTCATGTTTTAAATTGAGCATTACTGGCATATCTAACAGATGTGCTGTGGACAAAGGCACCAAACACTCTCCCTAGTAAAGCAGAGCTTTGAAAGAGCAGCTTAAAAGCACAGTCGATAGTGGCAATACTAAACAAAGCAGGAAAAGCCCCAGGCCCCAAAGTGTTAGTGTCCCCCTTCATGTTCTGTTTCAGACTGAGACCCAAGCCCAGCTTTATGCCTCCACACGTGTGCCTTTACAGGAGTTATTCAGTGCCACGTTTATACATCGGTCTCTTTCCTGGCTACCAATCTCCCAGCCTTCTGCAGCCTGACTCCACTTCTTGCCTGGATCCAGGGAGTTCCCAACGCTCCTGCTCCCAGCTCTGCTTCCAGCAAGGATGACGTTAACTACCTCACAGTAACCTTCGGGATGTATCTCATACACTTGCAGTGCCCTCCTGAAACATTGTATTGGAAATAACCATTACTGAGCTCCAAGAGGAAAACACAACCCTCGGCCTCAACGCTGAAGGGAAAACAATTTCCCTGAGAAAAGAGCAACTGCATCAGTTGCAGCAAAAATAGATTGAAATGATGCACCAAGGGCACAGAGACATGCATCACTCACCCCTCGCTAAGGCCTGGCAGGGCAGAGCTTTTCAGCAGACCCTTATCACGTAACCACTACAGCTCAACTACGAACACCCTTCCCCAGCTGCAGGGCGGCCACCCCCCACCGCGAGCACTGCCTCTTGATGCTTATGGGACAGAACTCGCTTTACGAGGCGCT
>NW_009929796.1:20438-23909 GCF_000696875.1 Nestor notabilis | reverse complement strand
TCCCGCGAGCAGCTGCTGCCACCCGCAGGTCACCCGTGCAGGAAACCTCCCGAATCCGCACTGAAACAAACCGCGAACGCAAACGCAGCCACGCTGCCGGCGAGAGGATTGTTGCGCATGACGGGCACGTTAGCGCTGCTTGCCCTGGGTGAGCCAAGGTCTTAATCTATAATGCTTTATGGAACAGCAGGGGACACGTGGCAGGGATGCAGGAGGACCGTGAGGATGATGACTATGCAGGAGTATGCGAGCCCAGTCGCACAGCTGGGTTTGGGGTCCAGGAACGTGGCTGCAGCACAGCCCTGCAGCCAGAGAGCAGCACACGGTGCCTCTCTGCCACCCAAAAACCACCTCGGCAACCGGCCAGGCAGCAGCACCCGGCCTGCAGGAACACAGCTCAAAACAAGCTGCACCCGCCCCAGAACGTGTTACCTGCACAGACTGGAACTGCAAGAGGGAAACTGGAAACCAGAGCAAAAGAAGGAGGTGGCCTGAAGTCACCTTAATTCCCCACTTCCAAGCCCCCAGGTCAATCCCCGGCTGGATTTAGACACCCACATCCTCACACTCCTCTTTCCCCGCAGTAACAACACATTTGCAGCTAGACCCACAGCAGAGGCCAAGGCTGGGGAAGGGTGCTGCTTCCAGCAGTCTTGATTGTTTTTTAACAAGCGTTCTGCTTGTATTTATACCGCCACACACCACCTACATCAGCTTGTACCAGCTGAGGAGCATGGGTCTTACATAGCTGAGATAGCAATGAGGAAAAGGTTTCCAGTGCTGTGAGGCAGGGTGTTGTCCTGAAGGCAGGAGGTGTCCTTGTTCCCTTCCAGGGCTGCTGCAGGAGAAGGAATGAGCTCAGTGGAGCAAACTTGGCTTCTGCCAGCCCTTTGTAGCCAGGGCAGTTGGCTTTTACTGCCTAACCACTCAAACAAACCCTGATTTGAAGGTGAGCAAAGTCTTTGTTCTTATTGCCCTCCTGCTATACGTGATCTTTTCACCCCTGTGATATTTGTGAAATTCTCCTAGGAAGAGGAAAAGAAATTAATTGTCTGGAGACCACTTTTATTGGCACATACAAGTGCAGAACTAAATTAACCACATCCTCGGGGAAATCATCTGTCCTCTCAACAACGTACACTTAAAACTACTGCTGGTGATAAGGACTTTTCTTGGTAGCTTTTTCCAGAGGTGGCTTGCATGCTGAAGTAGGGAGCAAGCACAAATAATTTTCCTAATAAGTTTTGTTCATAAGAGTGTCAAGGTCAGCAATATTTTCATTTCCAGCATTTTCTCCCCTCATAGTAATTTGTCTGTTGGATCCTGAGACCATCATAGCTGCTAGGGAAGAAAAGCTCTAGCAAAGTAATCTCTGGGCTGTCTTTAGTTTTCAAATCCAAATTGAGATTTCAGAACTTGTAACACTCCAGCAGTTTCTTGAAGAGCTTTTCAGGCCATTAAATCTTGCAACATCTTTGGGTGGGGAGATACAGATTACTACTGCTTTTGAGTTGTGTTTTTCTTCGTTGTACAGCTATGCAAAACAACATACAGAGAGACTCAATGACTAGGCAAAGAGTAGAGTCATTGCTAAACACAGCTTGAGGAAAGCTGGTGCTACAATTTAAAATGGCTCTCAGGTTTAGGCAACCTTCCACTGTTCATCTACGTGCCACAGGCTCCTTGGTTAACACTGATTTCTGGGAGCTGCCAACATGCAGTAAAAGACCTCTCAGAACTCTTTCCAGGCTGCTGATTTCATACTGGTGGTAACAAGTTTCCCTCCACAAAGCTGGATTCTTGAATTCTTTCATCATATCAGATTTTAAAATCTTATTGTTCCTCAGCAGATCCTGTTGTTCTACATCCATCGCAGATTGTAGATCCCATGGAGCTTTTGAACACAGTTAGTGACTGTAAGTCACAGGCCTTGCAGACCTGTACTTTCTCCATACTCCTAACACAGTCCAGGAATCACTTGCACTGGAAGGAGCCTTTGGAGGTCATCTAGTCCAACCATCTACTTGGAGCCAACTTCAACATTATATCAGGTTATTCAGGCTTTTGTTCAGTCCAGTTTTGAAAACTGCTAAAGATGGAGCTTCCACAGGCATCGGGGGAGGGGGAAGAGTTTTCAGTGTCAGTCTCTTTTGCTGTGGTGTTTTTTTTTTTTTCCTTCTTTTCTTTATGTCCAGTCAAAATTGTTCCTCTGCAGTTCGCAGCTATCACCTCTTATCCTTTTGTTGTGCACCTCTGAATTCAGATCCATCTTGTCTCTAAACCCCAGGTCAGATTTCTGACCTCTCCCTTATACAGCCAAGTGCAGTACACTATTTGGTTAATATATCTTCACACCCGTGCTATCAGCTGAAGTGGAGCATGGGTATAAAGACAGCAACTGTAAGTCAGAGACATTTGCTAATTTAGAATGCGCCATTAAGATAAATGGTATCAGATTTCTATATATGTAAGAAAGCACAAATTCTGTTCACATCAGCTGCAACTCAACTTGCTCCCAAATCACTGTCCATCCTCTAAGCTGGATGAAGCAAGGAAAGAGAATACATGTTGATGCAAGACTTGACTGTGATGCGTATGTACAAGGCCGTTAAATGTCCATAAGGCAATGTTAATCCTGAACGCATGCAGCTTGCCAACCAGTATCTGTATCCTTTAAGAGGTCATGCTGCAGTGAAGGTTGCATTTTCATTTCATCCGGATTATACTTGCAAATTTCTGGTGATTCACAAATCAATAGAAAAGGGAATTCAATGACTCTAAAAGCTTACAGACGTGAGCTGAGAGGAAACAATCACTTCACCACTGACTTCATGGGTGTATTTGGTTTGCGTGGCAAGATTTTGGCAGCAGGGGTGCTGCAGGGCTGCTGTGAGAAAGTGCTAGAAACTTCCTCTACTGGAAGAATACCAAACAAAGACGGACCTGATGCTGGCCAAGGCCAAGTCAATCAGTAATGGTGGTATTGCCTTTGTGGTAACATATTTAAGAAGGATTAAAAAATGCTGCACAACAGTAATGTTGCTGGAAGACAGTATGTGAGAGCAACAGCTCTGGAGACACTAAGGTCAGTGCAGAAGGAGCAGGAGGTGCTCCAGGAGCCAGAGCAGAGATTCCCCTGCAGCACATGGTGCAGACCACGATGAGGCAGGCTGTGCCCCTGCAGCCCATGGAGGTCCATGGTGGAGCAGATCTCCACCTGCAGTCCCACAATGGAGCAGGGGGATGCCCAAAGGAGGCTGTGACCGTGTGAGAAGCCTGTGCTGGAGCAGGCTCCTGCCAGGACCTGTGGCCCCATGGAGAGAGGAGCCCACAATGGAACAGGTTTTGTGCCAGACTTGTGATCCAATGGAAGAGACACATCCTGGCAGAGCCTGTTCCTGAAGGATGCATCCTATGGAAGGGACCAACATTGGAGCAGTTCATGAAGAACTGTGGCCTGTGGGAAGGCCC
>NW_009929796.1:13868-20164 GCF_000696875.1 Nestor notabilis | reverse complement strand
CCATGTAGGTCCATGGTGGAGTAGATATCCACCTGCAGTCTATCCACCTGCAATCTGGGGAGGACCCCACACTGGGGTAGGGGGATTCTCAAAAGAGGCTGTGACCCTGTGGTAAGGCCATGCTGGAGCAGGCTCCTGCCAGGACCTGTGGCCCCATGGAGAGAGGAGCCCACAATGGAACAGGTTTTGTGCCAGACTTGTGATCCAATGGAAGAGACACATCCTGGCAGAGCCTGTTCCTGAAGGATGCATCCTATGGAAGGGACCAACATTGGAGCAGTTCATGAAGAACTGTGGCCTGTGGGAAGCACCCACATTGAAGTGGTTCATGGAGGACTGTTTCCTGTGGGAGGGACCCCACACTGGAGCAGAGGAAGAAAGTGAGGAGGAAGGAGTGGCAGAAACAATGTGTGATGAACTGACTACAGCCCGCATTCCCCATCCCCCTGCACTGCTGGCAGGGAGGAGATAGGGAAATCAGGAGTGAAGCTGAGCCCAGGAAGAAGGAAGGGATGGAGGAAAGGTGGTTTTAGATTTGGTTTTATTTCTCATTATCCTACACTTATTTTTACTGGCAGTAAATTAAATTAATTTTCCCACATCTAGTCCTTTTTACCTGTAACAGTGATGGCGAGTGATCTCTCCCTGTCCTTAGCTCAACCCATGAGCTTTTAGTTATATTTTCTCTGCCTTGTCTTGCTGAGGAGGGAGAGTGGCTTGATGGGCACATGGCAGCCAGCCAAGGTCAACCCGCCACAATGAGCATTTGCCAAGAGCAGAATGGTAAGACTTGGCAATCACAGGGTCCATTACGGGATCCGGAGGAAAGCATTCTCCCTCCTTTCACAACCTCAACACTTCTTTCTTTCTAGTAGTGGTATCTGGTTCCAACCTTCATTTTTTTCACCATCTCAACCCCACACATCCTGCTCATTCAGCAGGCCCCCAGCCTTTGTCTGCCCTGCCCTCCCTCCTACCCCTCAATCTCCTTGCTCCCCTAGGTCCCCTCCACTTCTCTCTCTGTGACAACCCTGACCTCACCAGTTTCCTTATCCCATACCAGCTTAGGTCTAGTTTTACTGCTCTGACCTGGTGGTTCTTCCTCCTCGAGGTAGATGGGATGTTGTTAGGCTGATTTAGCACACAGATGAGACAGTTCCTTGCTGTCAGCTGCATTTCTGCCCTGCCCAGCAGAGAGCAATTGGAAGGAAGAATCCCTTTAAACAACTCAGGTTGGACTGCATTTAGTCACCCTGTGGAATGTGGTGTATTCAGAGACTGATCACAGGTAAAAGCTCTGAGGGGAGGCAGCTTGGTGAATCTGGTAAAACTTAAGCAGGTCTGAGTCTCATACAAGCCTGGTGTGGAAGAAACCAGGATACATGTTAGCTGCTCAGAAGACAGAAGCCTTTACCATACATATTCCTACTGCCTTTTTCTTGCAAATATTTATAAACTGGTGCAGATTCTAAGGGGAATGGTAGAAAACATGCTAATACAGAAGTCGTGCCTTTTCCTCCCATCTCTTCCCACCTCTATTTTAAGTCCTAATCCAAAATATGAAGGCAAGAAGGCATTTCAGCAGAAGTGTTTCCAGTTCTGGAGTAAGGACAGAACAAATCGTTTTCTCCTACCCACCATCTTAGGAATAGATCAGCTGTTTCACTGACTTGTTTGACCCAGCACAAACATAAATCAGCCTGGCAGTAGAAAATTGATGGGGGAAAAAACTAGTCCAAATGGGAAAAGTTTCAAAGTAACAAATGAAGGAGAAAAGTGCTGTGAAGCAGGAAGTGCTGGCCAGCTTTAGTGTAAGGAAGCACCGATAAACCTTTCTACATTTGTAATACATATACCAAACACATTTAGCATAAGCAGCCCCCACAGGCTCATCTACTTAACTCAGTGATTTGGGCAGGTAATCCAGATCCCAGATCTGTAAGGTTTTGGATAAACCTTGACTCCTACACAGAACTCAAGGAAGCTGTGGAGACCCATGTGTCCAAACCAGTTACAGGACAGGACAAAACCCCATCAAAGGCAACACCTTGCAACTGGAGCCCGAAAATTTCAGGCTGAACTTTTATTGTTGAGCAAACTTCATCCCTCAGAGGAACCTTGAAAAAGTCAAAGGTCACAAGGGGACTCACTGTTACATGACATAACTCACACGCCTGGGCCAAGGCAGTCATAATGAAGGGAGGGCTAATTGACAGAAAACACTCAAAAAGCTGGCTTGCAGGGGCAGACGTTTTTGGTTTTGACTGACATTTTCCCCATTTGGAAGGAAATTAATTGAAGAAGAATGAAGAGCATGTGTTGTCAAGTGGGTGTAAATCAAACTACACAAAGGAGTACAGGGAGTATCAAGGCTGAGAAAGAAGAGGCTGGAAGCAGCAATAACCTCGGATGCTTTTAGACAGACATATTTCCTTCACATCAGCTTAGATTTCCACATGTTGATGAAAAGCCAGGTGAAAGGTAGCAGCAACCAAGGCACTTAATCAGGGAAGTTTCCAGCAGGATACCTGCAAGCTGGTTGCAGTGTTCAGTATTACTTACCTGGGTCCTGACTCGCAGCGCTTGTGCAAACATGTATTGCCCCTGAAGCATGGAATGCTGCATCATACATTATAACTCCTGTAAGTACTGATGTCTACAAAAGAAGTCTTGCTTTTGTACTAAGTAATAGCACACACGGTCTTGTTAAAAACAGATTTCAATTTAGTGTATTCTTCAGTTACTCTATAAAGCCAAAAGTGGTTTTCCTCATTGTTCTTTATAGCCTTCTCAGATCTTCTAGCCACAAACACATCATTTATTTAAGCCACACATAAACAACCATGATTTACGTCAACTTTTCATTCAATGGAAAGCACATGAAAGAACTACTTTCCTTCTGTGTGTTACTTGCCTGCAAGGCCTGAAGTCTCTCTTTGTAAATTCCTGGTGGTAACCCCAAGCAGTTGTCAAAGCTTGTTTCGTATTTGGCGTTTTAAGAAATTCCATTACAGAATCATTCAGTCACCATTTGGCATCTTTTTTGCGTCAGATAATGAGTCAAAAAGAACTTTATGATCTCTGAAAAAGGCAGACCTTTGACTGGACTTGATGTCAACCTCTTGTTAGAATGCAAGATATACCTGCTGCAGTTGCTATACAAACTTGTCTGACAATCCCTTGTCAGACAGTAAGTGAATAGAGTTACAATTCACATTGTTATTCTGCAAGTGAATAATAATATAGGGTCACCACCCCAATCACAAAAAAAACCTGAGCCAAGATGGTTAAAAGCTGAATCAACAAAAAATAGTCATATGAAACTAGTTTAAAAAAGCCCTTGCTGCAATATAAAGCAATAAATAAAACACCACCCCTTCTGCTTTTTAAAATCAGGGATGGTCTTAGTTGAGAACATGCAGTATGCTTGTCTCTGGCAGCATGCCCTACACCAGAAGTAACAGAATTGCTCCAAATCCCCTCCTCCCAGCTAAAAGCTGGCAAGGAACACAATATTGATTGCTGAATCTGAGGGCTGGCTGACAACCCTCCCTGCCCAGTGTGATTCTGAGACCCACAGTAACTGTTGCAAGATGAGCAGACTAATCCTTAAGAGCACGACTTCACGACCTCTCTCCTGGCAGGGAGAGCACACCTCTCTGGGCCCACTGGTGCAAACCAGCTCCAATCAGTGTCATTCAAGGGACTGCCTTACAACACGCCTCACCTCAGATGGAGTACACCCTGACTTGATAACCCTCAACATCTCACACCTACAAAGACACTGGGATGTTTAGCTGGCATTGCACTCGCTGCTTGCTGCCTCAGGCATGCCTCTGTGCTGATTCTGTAGCACTAATGTCAAATATTGGCAATCAAACTGCTAGGCATTTGTTGGAAAAAATATATGCTGCTTGCCATTATGCTTACACCTGTAGTTTCTGCTGCTCTTCATGCTGCACTGAAGAAGCCACTATTTGAGACCTGTTGTTAGGCAGACTTGCCTTATTCTTTAGTGTGAGTCTGTAAGAACTACCACTTCATGGATGAACACTTGCATCCTTCAAAAAGTGGAAAAGACAACCAAGTACAGTCATCAACACCTTGTATTTCAAGCCTTGCACTAGAACACAGACACGGTTTCAACAGCCCATGCCTCCCCCTTTCTGCAGAACAAGTCTTAGATCTAGGAGACTAGAAGTGATTGGTTGGACCACTCAACATAAACTACATAGTGCTTTACAGCTGGCATCACTGGCAGTGAATCCAGAAGCCACATCCGAGACCATCTGCTGGGACCTGATACTTGCATTTCAGCACCAGCCACCTTCCCCATCCTCTAGGATTTCACAACTGTTAAGAGAAGGGGCAACGTGACCTTGTGGAGACTTGAAATTGCCAATATACTTTATCAGTCAACAGTCAGATCAGGGTAAATTCACCACTGGAACTTTCAGTAGTAGACATTTCTCACCTATGGGTGAAGAAATTCACACGTCCACGTGCTGCACTCTATGAAAACACTGATTATTATACTATGATTATGTGAGCAGCATGGGCTAGTCTCATTTTTCAGGCTGTTGTAGACTACTGTGGGAGAATCACAGATGGCATAATAAATTAGAGACCGTATTCATGCTTCATGTATTTTCCACAACCCATTCTTCCAGTGAGAAATGTGATTTTCCAGGATACATCAAATATCAGAAATAGATTTTCAGTCTTCATCATGTGTAATGCCGTGTGCAACCCCATATTTGGGTGGTATTTTCTTACCCAAACAACCCGGAAGCACATACATTGTTCCCTCATGCCCTGAAGTCGTGAACGGTTAATAAGGGGCATCATTTGGCTGGTCAGGTGGGTGCTGGAGGAGCCTTCCATTGAGTATCACCACACAGCTGCCACTGCCAGAGATCTGGGGCAGCTTGGCACAGCAGGGCACAGACTGAAGCTGTAACTGGCACTGTGTATGTTTGTACAGGACACTTTGGGCCTCTTAACCTTGATGAATATTACTTGGTATGATAGCCCACCTGCTAGATATCCCTCCCAGAACAATGATCTGAACCTCGATCACTTTCACACATGCAGCAGTATTTGGCTGGGGGCTCATATCCTCTGGCCTCCCAAGAGCTCCATGGTGGTTTCAGTATCAGCTTGTATTTTATTTATTTTAAAGCTGCCAAAGTAAAACTACCCTGGAGGCTAAACAATAAAAGGGCTTCTCTGCCAGACCTGTGTTCTGACAGCGTGCAGCTACAGCTGTGTTGTGCAGAGTGGTGCATGACAGCAAGTAGGATTATCTGAGGCAGAACTCAACAGGTGAGGTAAGGCGGCCTGCTGAGATACCCTTGAGGGGCTGCCTTAGGCAGAGAAGGTGAAACTTGCCATGGTGTAGATCCTGGAGCAAACTTCCTTCTCTTGTATGCCCAGGTTTCCTCAACAGCACTGCCAGTTGGTTTGCTCCAAATCAGAGTGGGCTCATGTGTGTTCAGTGGAGATGACCAGGATCCCACAGACAAATTAACGATGGAACCAAACTGTGGCAGGGCAGTTGGAACTAGATGATCTTTAAGTTCCCTTCCAATCCAAACCATTCTGTGATTCTACGTGTCTCTTCTTCTGGGCCTTTCAAAGGCTTACTTAAAGCTTACTTAAAAGCTGTAAGCTGTTTTCAAAGTTTTGTGCTTTCAAAGAAGAAGGAAAATCTAGTTATAAAAAAATACATATACTACGAAAATATGCTCAGAACACCAGAGGTTGGCAAATTGTGTCCTTAAAAGGAGTTAGCTAAATGTAGATAAGCCTGTAGTCTGTATGTCTGAGACAAAGTTTGTTTATTTTCCCAAGTAAAAGCAATAGAAGAATTTCAGAATATTTTGACACAGTATCAAGCTGTGGTCTCAGAATTTTGGACCTTGGTGGCTATTTCTCTGAGTTTCATTAAATTGTAAATTCAAGGGAACAAACGCCTACCTTATTACAAAGCTTCACATACATAGTCACTGTCAAAACAAAAATCCAACCAGAGTCTTGTTAACAGCATACACATCTGTACAGCACTGCTTCATCTTATAAGATTTGGCTGGAAAGCTGCCAGCTTTACAAGCAATAAATCATTGTGATCAAACAAAAACTATAAAACAAAGTAGACATACGTAGGAATGTGCATAAGCCCAATCTTACTAATTATGCTATCAAAGGAACAGAAGACTGGAAAGCAAAGTTAGTTCAAAAAAAATCTGTGCTATAATTATAGTAAGTATTATTAACTTAGTAATAATTGTAACTTT
>NW_009929796.1:4565-13837 GCF_000696875.1 Nestor notabilis | reverse complement strand
CAGGAATCCCATTTACCCAGAAACCTCATCAGAAATACATAAAGCAGAACTTGGCAAAAAGAACAACACAATGATGCAACTGCACATCAGTTGTTTACCTATGAGGAGGAGGATGTAAGTGGTCAGGAAAGACACTTCAGTTTTTATTAGGTGGGGGAAGTTGGACTCGTTACATTCTGGAATATGAAAGAAACATTCTCTTTTATCCTTTCAAGAAAAGGATCAGCGAGAGTCTGATGTTGCCCAGAGAAATGTTTCCATTGCATCAACTGTGACATGGAGAGTGGTTTCTTTGAATTAGACTTCCCATGGTTTTGTCCAAGCTGACAACTTCTGGATACAGAAGGATTTTCTGAGGAAGGATCTGAAAAAAAAAAAAAAGAAAAACCAGATGCATTAAAAAGATGTAGTAGACTAATCGGAAGAAACTAAGACAGAAAATTACAGTCTGAATCAATAAGCCCAATAAGCCAGTTGGTGATAACAGCTGAGAGAAAATAAAACAGTGTATATAATCCTTCTATGTCCATGAAACCCAAACATATGTATCCACAGTAAGAGGGGAAAGGCGGTTTCTTGCTTATTGATTGAGTTTATCAAAATCACCATATGCTAGCATAAAGATAAATCCTTTTACGCATGAACGGGAAAGGAAATATCTGGCAATTTCCTTTATTCTGTCTTTCTAATTATGTGACATTTGAGCTGCTCCCATTCTTTAATTAGAAATATGTTGCAGCAAAATTCATGCTAGCTTCTATTTCCTCCCAGAGGAGTCACTCCAACCAGCTAAGAATAGTATGAATCGCTATTTCACTGACTCAGCACAATAGAGCTGTGCACAGTGTACACCCAGATTATGCCAAGCTGTTCAATGTACACAATCTTGTATACTGTAGATCACAGTAAGGAAAAGACTATTGCTGTGAAGCACAAAGAGAGGAATGCACTTTCAACAAAGGATCCTAAAGCCCCAAACAGTACCAGGTCATTGCAGGGCATGCCACACATTGCTGTTTACATGATGCATCTGATGCATGTGACAAGTGAAGAAACCATTTTGGATGGAAAAAAATTGCATTACTGCTGTTACTGGTTTAAAACCTGTCATCAAATATTTTCACAGTAGTGTCACGTGCTCCTTAGGAAAGACCAATGATATAAGCAGCATGAGGACTCAGAGTATTCTTGAGGGTTTTTAAGTTTTGGAGAGCACATAAAGACTCATACATGCAAGACTTTCCTTTTGACTAACATTTGGTGCACATTTGCTCTAGACTTGAAACATACTCTGTTTTACTGGCCAGAAGAAAACTTAGAATAGATGCATTTCTCAAGTCCTTACAGATTCAGTGTTCCATAAATTACACCATGATCAGGTAAAACAATAGGCTTACAGCTTTACAGCTGATCTGAAAGCCAGTAGAGTAGCAAGCAACCATCTACATGATCCTTTTACAGTTAATTTCTTCCTTTCGAGACTCATGTGGTTTCCAAAGGATGGCCCTAGTGTGAGTGGACAATAGAAGCTTGGTCAAGAATATCCAGTCTCATTGGTATATCTAATGGAGATAACTATGTAAAGTTCATATATTGTGAAGCCTGTATAATATTGTTTGGCTCCTCTTTGTCTTTTGAATCATACTTGCTAGAAAGGGAAAAGAGGAACCAGTTGAAGTTTTTGGTCTTTTCTGTGCACCAGTATCTATCCCAAGTAACCTGGAATCTGGTTCCCTCAAGACAGCTTTCTCTTCTTAGGACAGGCAGAGACCAGCTTAGTGGTAGATGCATTCTGGGTGATTAAACTGACGACTATGACTTACAACAATTTGACTGGGAAACTGATGAGCCAGTTTGTCCTCCACTCTTTAGGAAATCAAACCCCTCACTCTATCATTTCCACCACTTAAGTCTAAGAATAACCTTCAGGTTTTTCCTTGATTTACTGCTAAAAGGTTCTGTTCACCTGGTCCAAGATATAATTACCCTTGAGGAAGTCCTTGTGACAGGATCCAAGACACCAATGTTGTGGCTGAATTGATGGAACCAATATATGTTCAAAGCACGAGATAAGCAGTCAAGAGTGTTAAGACAATTACAAAATGCTAAATAAAATTATATGCACCAGTGTCCATCATAGTAACAATATAAAATTTCTCTGGATTTCTGCAGGAGCTTCTTTGGGAACTCTACCTGCCTCACTGCACACAAATGAGAAAATCTGGCTAACATTTAACATTAAAGGTGCCTTTTCCACACAGATCCTGTAATAGTACCTAAGTGGAGGCTGGTCTATTTTAGAACATCACTGACTCATGCAAAAACAGAAGGTCTATTTTTTCAATCGTTAAAGAAATATACAAAGACAATGACATCAGTATGTGGCCAACAATAAAGGAGAAAGTAAAATTCTTATGGCTACAGCAGCACTGTGCTTTCACTAGCCAAGTCCACCCCATTCGGGGTAAAATGAGATGAGAAAGGAACACAGCTCTAGCCTATTACCTTGAGACATGCAAACCATCAAGCAAAATAGTCTTGTTGGGTTTGCAGCTGATACACCTGAAGGCTGTGCTGCCTTCCAGCAGGACCTTGATAGGCTGGAGAATTGGGTGGAGAGAAACCTAATGAGGTTCAACAAGGGCAAGTGTAGGGTACTGCACCTGGCGAGGAAGAATCCAAAGTACAGGTTGGGGAGTGACATACTAGAGAACAGTTGAGCTGAGAAGGTCCTGGGAGTATTGGTAGATGGTAAGCTGACTATGAGCCATCTGTGTACCCTTGTGGCCAGGAGGGCCAGTAGTATCCTTGGGTGCACTAGGAAGGGTGTGGCCAGCAGGTTGAGGGAGGTGACCTGGCTCCTCAGTACAAGACAGACAAGGAGCTACTGGAGAGGGTCCAGTGGAGGGTCACAAAGATGATTAGGGGTCTGGAGCACCTCTCGTATGAGGAGAGAGTGTGGGAGCTGTGCCTGTTTAGTGTAGAGAAAAGAAGACTGAGAGGGGATCTCATTAATGCATATAAATATCTCAAAGGCTGGTGCCAAGAAGATGGTGCCAGACTCTTTTCAGTGGTGCCCAGCGACAGGATGAGGAGCAATGGCCATAAACTAAAACACAAGAAGTTTCATGTCAACATGAGGAAGAATTTCTTTACGTTGAGGGTGGCAGAGCACTGGAACAGGCTGACCAGGGGGGTTGTGAAGTCTCCCTCTCTGGAGACATTCAGAACCTACCTGGACATGTTCCTGTGTAACCTGCTGTAGGTGCCCCTGCCTTGGCAGGGGGGTGGACTGGATGATCTCCAGAGGTCCCTTCCAATCCTAATGATTCCATAAATTACTTAATTTCTTGCCCATGTCTGTTGTGCCCATTTTTTGCTCCTTTTTATTGTGGTATCTGTGTGCATTTAGAAGATATCAATATTGGTACCTCACTACCACACCTGTAAATAGTATACATGGATATTTCATGCCCAAAGGAAAGAAACATACCAGGGCAACAGATACTCTTTCCTTTAAGAACTAGATGAGCTATAAAAATTAAAATGGTTAAGATACAAACATAATTTACGATAATTTTTTTTAATCCTGCTCCTAACTTAAACCTATATACCTGTATGCAGCAAGGTGTTAAAACAATTTTGATATGCCAAAAGAACAAGAGACAGGTTCCTATAGAAAGGATAGGCATGAATATTTGCAACTTGGCTTTACAAGTGCCAGGGAATCTTCCAGCATTTCTCAAATAACTACTTTGATAATCCTGCATCAGCTTTAGTTAATAACTGTGAAACAAAGGCTTATATTCAGAGATATGGAATACATGTTTATCTGGTATACCTGTCCTCAGATAAACAGCTTTTGAACTAGCCCTTTCCAGCTACTAATGAATGTCCTTGAACATTCAGAAACAAAACACCATACAGTGCTATTTGGTTATAACGAATCACTAGTTGAGCTGGCCATAGCTAATTCAAGGAATTAAGAGGCACGATACATGAACTGGTTGTTATTGCAAGGAATAAACCTTTTCTCTTCTTCATCTTGGGAAGGGCTCCTATGGATTAGAAAAATCAAACAATATCTGGAAGATCTTAAAATGAACCTCATTATTTCAATCCTATTTCACTAAGCCTTAGAGTTTTCTCCAGTAACAGACTATATATCCATAATGGATGATGGATGTATTTCCTCAGCAATAGCCAGAGATGATGACAAAGAAACTCACTTTGATGATCTTTCTTTCCCATACAGTCGCACTCAAGCAAATCATGGGTAACACAGCTGGAATCTTCATGAAGAGTAAAGAGATTTCTAAGCTCCTCAACGGAAAAATGGATGTGTTCAGATGTCTTGGAAAGGTCTACAACTGCCCCAGAAAGGTCTTGTTTGCTGATTTGTCTTTGATAAATCTTTTCTTCTATTGAGCCTGTATTAAAAAGAAAACACAAACAAAACAGATACAGCAGGGTGATTCTGGGCCAGTAATTGTCAAGAAGAAAAGTTAAATTCCATTTCCTAATAAAAATATTCATAGGAATATGACCGTTTTAAGTTATTCAAGCAAAGGCAAATGAGTCAATCTGATGTCTCTATTTTAACTGAATTCAGAACAAATATATTTTTAAAGAACTAATGATTTCCAAAAACACTCCCTCCCTTTCCTTTAAGGGACAAAATTTCAATAGCTGTCTCAATCTAGAGTATGTTTGAGCACCATCTCTGACCTGTGGTTAGCAGTCTGTAGATATGTACAGTATGTTTCTGACCATCTCTCCACACTCTAGCCATTGCCTGAAGAAACAAAAAGAAGAGCATTAACAGCCTACTATACAATGGTATTTCAACTAGAACTTGTAGCCTCTGAGGGTTGAATTACCAGTTCTGCTAGCTCATTCAAAAAGATGTTGTCCAAAGAAAGCATTCCTCAGTAACTGTCTTTGACTGTTTTTATAAAAGTCTTCTGGTATTAGCTGTAAATAATTTCCAAAATATAATTTGGTTTCTGCCATTTACACTCCCCTTTCTTTCTGTGTACTATAGTAGGAAAATAGGAGCTTCAACTCTTTACTACCATAAATCCCCTCCTAATAGTTGTTTTCCAAGCATTAGCAGTTGTTTAATATTTCAGGAATACTCAACATTCTCTCCCATCTCCAAAATTGTTTTTTGCCATGATACATCTTTAAAAATTACTTTCCCATTTCTTTTAAAATGGTTTTAGAGTTTCACACCCCCTTTAATTCTTAAATGAATAAAAGGTAACTGAGTACTGCTATGAGTTTTGTCAAGAACGTAAGGGTTACACCTTCATACTGGGTAGAAGGACCCACAACACAGTTTGTGGTCTTTGGCAACCCATGGCAGTTTTAACTGATTTAGCAGACTGTGCTTCAAGCAACAAGACAAGCAACCACATGAGGGTACTAATTCACACTTGGAACAGGAGCAGGGCCAAGAATCAGAGTTTATTTCAGGTATTAAGCACAAAAAGTTTCTCACCATTTCTATAAAAGGATTTTTTTTAATTGTTATTGTTAAGCACTATTTTAACTGAACACTTTTATCCCAATGAAATACCCATTCTTTTAATTCAGATCAGAAACTCTCCCTTTTTCTCAGGTATTGCAAATCGACAGCAACATTTGCTATGCAGTCTAATTATGTTTTTCTTTTCAGAAACACAGCAACTTTCCAGTTTGAAAGAGGTCAGGAGACAAAAGGGATACATGACTCACTCCTCCAAAAGAAACCAGCATTTAATCTTTTCATTTTTTACTGCAAGAGGGCTTCTAATGATCCCAATATATATATAATAGGACAGAGAAATTTTTCTTCTTCTCAGAAAGAGTTTTCCTTCAGTATTGTACTTCTCCAGATGCAATGCGATAATTGGGTAAATAATAAGACATGTAAAGCCAGGCATTTCAAAATCAGTCAAGAAATCTTTTGATGCCTATTCCAACCCACATGTACACAGTTATTATCAGACCTGAATATCTGTAGCAGGATTCCAGTCGATATCATACAGGACCAAATGAGATGCTCCAACCAGATTCAGTCCTACTCCGCCAGCCTTTGAACTCAGCAAAAAGATAAAAGCTGGACTGAATTTACTATTAAAAGCATCAACAATCTGTTGTCTTTGGGAGACAGGAGTGTGTCCATCAAGTCTAGTATAAGAGTATCCATAATGTTTGCATGTCTCTTGTAATATGTTTAATGTCTGTGTGTAACTGGATACCAGTACGACCCTGTCAAACAATAAAACAAACTTATTTCATCATCTTAGACCTCGGTAAAGTTAAAGTCCAATAACAAATTACTGAAGACATCTAAGAAAGTAAAATTACGAGTCAGGGCAAAATTGCACATCAACCTGAGGTTCCTCACTTTTCCTAAGAAATAAACGTTTCCTAATAATTTGAAGCACATACATTTGAATGCATTACACCTACTGTCAAGCATTCAAATGTTAAATAATGAATGTTTTCCTTCACCACAGAATTTGGCTTACTGCACAGACTGCAGGGATCCAGAGCCAAATCTCTATGTATACTAAATAGCTGTTGTTAAAGCAGCATTTGCAGAGGGTGTTGTAGCAGCTAATAAATAATATATATATATGACTACTTACTGAAAAAGCTACTGTGAACTTCTATAGACAATCCTGGAAAATTCTAACAAACAAAATCATGGAAGTCAAATATGAAAGCAGTGACTCTCCTACATTCTGTGACTGAAAAGAATTAGGATGAAGGATAGTGAAAGATATCACAAACAATATAGTCTGGATTTTTGCTGTTATTTTTTAAGCAAAATCAGGCCTTACACTAATGGCCCATACTATGTTGGTGTTTTTTTCTCTGAAATTTTAACTAAATATGTTTCAGAGATCTGCACATGTAGAAGTTCTATCCTCCCAGATATTGAGGATGACTCTTCTGACTGGACAAAGGAAAAGTTTTTTGAATTTCAGCCATAAATAGAATAATAAGGACAATTAGAACATGTTCTGATGGATCTTCGTTGGATATCTTTTATAATCACAACTAAATGTAACAAATTCCATCAAAGGTGCTCCATTTTTAGAAATAATTTTGGTTAAAAACAAGTACTGAAGAAATAGACAAATAATTCCAGGGAAAACCTGATAAATTAACATTTTTGAATTGCTATAAAGTATTTTTACACTTTACAACTGAACTACATTCAAGACTTTTTATAAAGACTTTGCAAGATTGATTTTCTTTTTGTCAAGCAACACCAGATTCACACCTTTGTTTTCACTCGAAAATAGAATATAAACTTCAGAGGAGCACTGGAATTGAGTCTGTATACTGCAAAATCTATTTAGTACTAATGAGAGCAGAGAAACAAAAGAAAAAGAAACATAAAGAGCACTGAATTAAAGCAACAAAACTTTTAAAGGTATAAAATAATGTCTCAACATCAGCTGTATCTCACAGCTCCTATAGCACTGATTCAGGTGTTTTTTCCTGGTACCCTTGCTAATTTTCACCTACAAGGAATCAGGCCAGTACATTTAGATACTTAGCTGTCATTGCTTTCAATGGATGTTAGGCATATAGATTCCAAAAAAAGGCTTAGATTTCTGATTTGTAAAAAGAAAGAATCTTCAAATTCCACTACATCAGTGTCAAGAGATCTGCTCTTACTTCTCCTTACTTCCCACTACTGAATTACAGCATGCCCTTTTTAAACATTAATTTATATAAAAGTTAAAAGCTAAATACTTTTGGGAAAGCTGGGGTTTAAGGCATGAATTCATAAAAAAGTTATCCTGGGGCTATTTGGTTATGTGAGATTTTCATGAACCAGCAATTGCACAGTAACTAACCATGTGCGTCCTATTACCCCATGATAAACAGTGGTTTCATACATGTCAGTGGCACTTACTACAGGAGAAATAAGCAGTTGCTGTGCAAGTACGTCTGTGGAGACTGGTTACCCTGAACAGAAAAGGCAGCAAGCACTGAGCAGTTAAATGTGATTAAAGAGGAAATAACTTATAATCTACTGATTAGAAATATTTTAGTGTAATTTAAAATATTTACTACATTGATACATCTCCTCAAGGACATACAAAGCATTGGAAAGTCTCTGCAGGTAATGATAATATGTCACAGTACAGAGGCTGTAGCAAACTATCTTTCTTGCTGGAACTTGGTATGAAAAATACAAGTATCTTTATCCGGAAAAAGCCACAATGAGCATCTTTGAAAATTATGTCAGCTGCAAATCCTAGTTTAATAATTTAACAAGGAAGAGCCAGGAGTACAAAGCATAAATATGCTTGACACCTCTGCAAACAGTTGCATGCCTTTATTTTGAATATTATGTGTCCACACCTTTGAAAAGCAGAACAATATCCAGAAGGTCACTCCCATTACCTCCCTTTACCTTTCTTCCATACTTGCCTTTCTGAAGACTTGAGCTCATGGATTGCTGCCAACAGTTTCACCAGCACCTGCAATTTTCCTGAATCCGTTTCAGAGAAAGTGTCTGAAGTATAATCTTGTGGAAAGACATCTATTAGACCTTCGTAGAGGCTAGACTCATCGTGTTCATCAGCCATAGGATCACAGCTTTTTTCCTATAGAAAACAAAAGGATTCAGTTCCATACATATCCCCTCTAACATGTTTTGGGTTTTTTAAAACTTTACTATTTTCATATTATAAAGACAAAAGGAGGCAACAAAAGCTGCCACAAAGTAGTGTATCATGTGAGCACAACGACTTCCCAATACTGGATTGAAAGCACATTTTTAAAACACTGGTAGTGTTTATTGCGTTTACATCCTCTAATCTAAGATGATGTTTGTAGCTGAGTTGAAAGTTGAAATACTTAAAACCGAAAAATGTGTTTTACTTCTACCTCTCTACTTAAACAACCACACAGACGTACACCCACAGCTAAGCCCTACCTAAAACTTTGGGGGGAGGGGGGGGTGTGTGAAGTCAAGTACTCTGTTTATTCTTTCTATTGTAGTGACATGGTTTACTGGTGAACTTGGAAGTCCTGGGGTAAAGGACTTGATGATCTTAAAGGTCTTTTCCAACCTAATTGATTCTATGACTCTACAAGAACAAGAAAATACCATAAAGCAATAGGAAACTGATGAGATACCTTCCCTAAGTACATTCAGATTTCCTAATATTTATGGTTTTGACAGCAGCTCTTCTAAAGCAAGTTATATGTGAGAAGAGAGTATGGAAATGACCTGAAGTAACATGCACATTGACCAT
>NW_009929796.1:0-4534 GCF_000696875.1 Nestor notabilis | reverse complement strand
TTAGTGACCTTTGCCTGGTGAACGACTAATTGCAGGCACCCACCCCCAAGCAAATAGATACCTTTATAGCTTTGAACAGAAGACATGGATGATTGCAAAGTTTTTTCAAAGCTCCTATACATATTAGATGAGGACTGTTTTCTAGCCTGCCTTGTAGACAGGACCTAATAACTCGAGAACTAAGCAGTTTTCGATACAATTCAAGTTGCAGTGCTGCTGGTCGGCAGAAGATTATGTTCTCCTTTTTAGGGGGCAGAAATTTGTTTATTATCTCCTGTGTTCTTCTTAGAATAAAAAGTCCAGTGAGGCGTGTGAGTTCAGCTGCTCTTTTTTCTCCTAATTCTTTTTCCTCCTAAAAGAACAAAGCACAAATTTAATGATAATCTTGCATGTCATCACTGTAATTTTCGGTATCATTTTAATTAGGTATTTGAATAATGTTTTAAAAGTATGATACCACTTCCTGACATGGGTCTGTAATGAGAAATTCTTCTCCAATGAGTACCACTGCATTAGCTTAGTTCTAGTTCTGGTTTCTAAAGTCTTAAAGGAGGACTATGTCCCAGAAGACATCCAAGCCTTGAATTATATTCTAGAATTTCTCAAGATGCAATAAAATCATGCAGATTTTGCAGTACTGTGAAGAAACTAAGAAGGAATAAAGAATCATGACATGGTAATGAACATGGCATTTTGGGGAATGTGAGGTGTTGGAAGAACAATTTTTGCCTACTAATTAACAGGTAATGCTAAATTAGGTGATCTCAACATGCATGTATTCCTCCTGCTCCCTTTGCAGAACAAGTGAATTTGTTTCAAATAGGAAGGTGAAAAGGTTTTGCTACTATTAGTAGTCCTGAGTTTCATTTTATTCCATAGAAAGCAAGTTTCACAGTGCTGTCTACAAGTTTTCTTCTATAACTGCATTTTTTTAAATAATTACCTTTGTTGCTGAAGGTTCTCTAGATCTGACAATTGGTTCCTCGTATATCTTTCTATATGTGGATAAAGAACCAAGTATTCCTGGATTCACAAACTCAATTAATGCATAAAATTCTTGCAAATCATTTTGGATTGGAGTACCTCGAAAGAGAAGAAAAGAAAAAATTCAGCATTTGGTAACATTTTCTTGAAACTGATGTAAGTACAATTGTTGAATGCAGGACTTAATGTTGAGAATGCATTTTGAAAACAGGTGTTTTGTTTCAATGTGAGTTTCACAGAGTTCTGACTTAATCTCAAACTTCATCATAATTAATAAGCCACTGTCCTCCTAACTAAAGAGACTGCACATCTAACTGTTTTGACAAAGGAATTAAAAAGTCACATTCTAAATCAATTTTATTAAATAACTATAAAGGAAAGCAATGAGTGTATGCAAGCAGAGTCCTGATTCCCTTACAGAAGTTCCCAGGCTCCTTGCCTGCTCCTGAAGATCGACAAATTTTGCATCTATTGAAAAAAATTGGAAATAATCTGTTTTTACAAGACTTGAGATTTGTACATTTAATATCCATTGCCAAAAATTATATCATGCCCCTGACATACTTACAATATCTTTTTCCTTTACGCCAACCTAGCAGTATTAACATAGTGAAATATTAAAAGTAACTATAGATACAAACCAGTAAGGATAATTCTCCTCTCACAAGACAGACTAGTAAGGGCTGTATTTGTCTTAATAGAGCTGTTTTTCAGACGATGTCCTTCATCACAGATTAGGAGGTTAAATTCTATAGTCTGAATTTGATCCAAAGATCGCAGTAGCATCTCATAACTGATTATCATAACTGAATAGAGTGGAGAAGTGATGAATTCTTCCACTTTGTGGTCCTGCAGGCATAAAGGAAAATATATCATATAACTATTTCTTTGGAGATCACTCATTATATTCCTTAATCACCCAGCGTCTACAGGATTTTTTTCTAGCATGACAAGACATTTACTGTCTCCTTCATGAGTTTGGATTATTGATTCTTTCCTAATTTGCAAAGGAAATATGGGATCTGATACAGCAATTTAGAGTTTTACCACCTCATTAAAAGAAAATTTATTATTCTTTTAGGCCTTCAAATCCTCTGAGACACGTTACTGTGATGGTGAAAAGCACAGGCTCCCTGTAACAGCTTCCCAGTCCTGGATTTAGGTAAGCTTCAAATGAATAATTAAAGCCAAGATAACAAAGAGGCATAAGTAGTTGCCTGTACACTCACTCTGGGATCTCAAGCTGCAAGGTGCAGTAATGTGGTCCAGTAGGAAGTTACTACATCCTATCAAAATTCCCCTTATAGTTCTGAATGGAATGTTATTGAATATAATATGAATATTATTGAACTCACTGAATAGGTTTTAAGTTTTAAATTTTAGAAAAGCAAACTTCAGCTTGCTCAGAGCTCAGGTGGGAAGAATTCCATGGAGGACAAAGGAACCAGCAAGTGCTGGGAGTTTTTCAAGAATGCTCTCCTGGAGTCACAAAAACCGTTCATTGCTTTTAAAGGTAAGGGAAATAGGCAGCGAAAGAGACCCCCTTGGCTTAACTATGAGCTTCTGAGACTGCTCAGAGAAGAAAACCAGAGGTGGAAAATCAGAAAAATACCCATTGAGAACTACAAGGGCTTTGCCAGGGTGTGCAGACATGCAGTTACAAAAGCAAAAGCTCAATTGATATGTCCAAAACTACAAGGAAGGGTTCTTCAGGTACCTAAAGAACAAGCAGAAACAGAAGGAAAATACTGGCCTGCTGTCAAACAGGAGAGGGGAGTTAGTCACCAGCAGCGCTGAAAAGGCAGAGGTTCTCAGTGCTTTCTTCACATCTGTCCTTACCAGCACTGTTGGGCCACAGTCCAACAGTGAACAAAAGTGTGACTTTTGGGAACAAAAGTCAAGGTTAATGCAAACACAGACCCACTGTCAGGGAAGGAAGAGTTGGTATGTGAACAGGAGCATGGCCTCTGCAAATTGATGGGCCCTGACATTATCCACCTGAGGGTGCTCAGAGAGCTGCTGGAGCTGCCATGAGGCCACTCTCCACAATCTTTGGGAAGTCCTAGAGATCAGGGGGTGTCCCAGAAAACTGGAAGAAGGCTCGTGTCACCCCCATCCACAAGAAGGGCTTAAAAGGAGGATTCAGGAAATTATAGGCCCATTGGTCTCACTTCAGTCCCCTGGAAAGTTATGGAATGAATCCTCCTGGGGGCTACCTATCACAAATCAAAGGAAGCACGTGACTGAGAAAAGCCGGGACGGATTCACCAGGGGCAAATCGTGCTTGACCAACCTGATCACCTTCTATGACAAAGTAACCTGCTGGGTTGATCTAGGGCGACAAGTGGACATTGTCTACCTTTATTTTTCCAAGGCTTTCCATACAGTTTCCCACAGCCTCCTCCTGGAAGAGACTGCTGCATTATGGTCCAGACAAGTGGTCTGTGCGGTGGGTGGGGAACTGGCTGACCAGCAGCACCCAGAGGGTGGTAGTGAGTAGCTGTTTATCAAACTGGTGACCTGTCACCAGTGGAGTCCCCCAGGGACAGGCACTGGCCCCAGCACAGTTCAATGTCTTCATAAATGATCTGGATGATGGGATCAGGTGTACCCTGACGAAGTTTCCTGATGATACCAAACTGAGTGGGGAAGTGGACACTTTGGAAGGGAGAGCCACCCCACAAGAAGATCTGGATGGGCTGGAAGAGTCATCTAACCAAGAACCTTATGAAGTTCAAAAAAGAAAAGTGCAAGTAAGGTCTTGCAACTGGGGAAACATAATCCAGGAGTGCAGTACAGTCTGGGATCAGCTCTGTGGAAAGGGACCTGGGGGTCCTGGTGGAGAAGCTCAATATGAGTGAACAGTGTGCTGCTGCGGCTAAGAAAGCCAACAAGATGCTGGGTTATATCAACAAAGGCATCACCAGCAGAGATACAGAAGTCATTCTACCACTCTACTTGGCACTTGTCAGTCACACCTGGAACAATGTGTTCAGTTTTGGTCCCCACTGTGCAAAAAAGATGGGGACAAGCTGCAGAGGTCCAGAGAAAGGCCACAAAGGTGATCAAAGGACTGGGAAGCCTGTATATGAGGAAAGGCTGAGACAACTGGGTTTGTTCAGCCTTATAAAAAAGAAGGCTCAGGAGAGACCTTATTACCATGATCCAGTATTTAAAGGGTGGCTACAAAGAAGATGGAGACTCTCTTTTTTCAAGGAGACACATGGAAAAGATGAAGGATAATGAGCACAAGTTACTGCTAGGGAGATTCCTGTTGGAGATGTGGACAATTTTATGAAAACACCCAGCCACTGGAATAATCTCCTCAGGGAAGTGGTGGATTCCCCAATATTTTAAGATTTGGCTGGGAAGGGTGCTGGGCCATCTTGTCTAGACCATGCTTTTGCCAAGAAAGGTTGGACCAGATGATCCTTGAGGTCCCTTCCAACCTGGTGTTCTATGATGATTCTGTGATTAACTTTGTTACAAGCCCTTAACATTGATGAGTTGGCCAAAATGTAAGAATCATAGAATCATAGAATCATAGAAT
>NW_009929795.1:33449-35576 GCF_000696875.1 Nestor notabilis | reverse complement strand
CTATTCTATGATTCTATGATTCTATAAGTTATGGGACCCACCTCTCTGGTCTGCAAGGGAAATCCACTCAACTACTTGTATGGTGAAATAGACTTCTCCTTCAAAATGAGCTGTAATGCAAAATAGGCAGACCCAGCAACAGAAGACTTAGATGTCTATAGTTTTGCCTGTGTTTTAACATATCAAACTATGCCAGAGCTGTGGCAGAAAAGCATTAAAGAATTAGCATAGAATGGTTAGGGTCAGAAGGGACCTTAAAGCTCATTGAGTTTGCCATGGGTTGCTACACTGGGTTGCTCAAAGCCCCATTCAGCCTGGCCTTGAACATTTTCAGGGAAGCTATCCTCACAGAAGCACATACCCTTAAAGAAAAATTCACAGAGACATCTTACACAAGTCTACAGGTGTCTTCTGCATCCCTTCTTGCACAGTTTAGAGACGTCACATGGAACACTGCGAGCTCAGGAACCCAGTGGAGGTGAGAACCAAATACAAAGCTTATCTGAAAACCCACCAAGTCCTGCACAAGCACACATGAGAAGGGGATAGATTTCATTCAGAGCACCAAGTACTGCCAGAGACCCCATGAAGATGAAAAAAACAGCAACAAACCAGCCAGAATTAGCCAGATAGGCAAAATAGTACAGGCAGAAACATTCTGGTGCTCAAGAGAGAATATTTTTCAAGGCATGACCCTTTTATCTCTGATCATTCAATTTCATCTCCAGGGAAAACCTATAAAATCTGTTGAAACATGAGTCTATCAAGCAAAATACATAAACCTACTAGATGTGGAAAATCAATAGACATTGATTTTATGGTATATTACTTTCCCTCACCCCCATGCTGCATCTCATTCCCCCTGGCAGTGGCAGGCAAAAAAATTAAATAATTATATACCTGCTCTTTCCCTCCCCATCCCATCATTTTGCATCTCACAAAGGCTAATAAGCTTAATGCCTTACCTGGGGTCTGCCAGTGCTAATTGCTTGCTTCTTTCAGCCTGCCTAAATGTCAAACATATTTAGATTTGGAACGTTTCCTCTCATCTTATATTTAGCTTCAATATTTATGTTTTTATTTCAGTCTGAAGGAGGAACTGTATGTTCAGAAATTTTTCTTTTTTCTTTTTCCATATATGATGATTGGTCTAATAAAAGACATGAGCTCACCCGCTTTGGCTCCGTCTAACAAATGAAGGGAAGGAACTGGGTGGCTTATCTCTGAAGACTAAGGGAGACTTCTCTGACTTTAAATTTAAAAGTTGCATGATGGTCTTTCTATCACTTAGAATCTTGGGTGCTCTTTGCCGATGTAGATGCATAGCTTTTTATCTAGAAATTTAGTCGATACTTGTCAGTATGAAGATTGCTTATTAGACTCATAAAATTCACACAGAGTGTGATAATACACATTCTAGGCAAGCAGACACTGGAACTGGGCTGATAAAAGCTTCAATTACTTGAAGAGAGCTTAACATAATTGCTGGTTTTCTTCTGCAAAGAGATTTCTACAAAGCATATAAAAGCAGTGCGTAGAAAGAAATTATTTGTGGCATAAGTGGTGTGATAAACATCTGAATATTAATGTGGTCTGGAAAAAGCCATGTAAATTTGTGTCTTTGAGCACTTCCTTTCCCTAATTTACACACACTGAGATTCGGTTGTCTGAATATCAGTTTCTAATGACATTTTGAGGGCTTTCTATTTGGTCCCATGCTACCAGCTCAGGAGGGTTTGGGTCTCCTGTAGGTTGTTTCCCACTCCTGTGTGGACATTCAGATGCCCCAACAACACTCAGATGACATTAGATATCTGTTTAGGCAAAAGAGTTGAGCCCTGTGTATAAGAACCTGAATTGTACCTTTTCTAAAGTTTGGCCTTCAAAAGATAACACCAAGAGAAGATTTCTGCTGAAATCCCAGATCTTCTGTCCAGGACCGTGGGTGGGGAAAGGAACATCTCAGCTGGGTCAGGTGTAACCACCTCTCCTTTTCTGAACAGGACGGAACAGACATTTCAGACTCCAGGTGATTGCTGTGACCTCTAAGCCCTTTGCGTCCCTCAAGCAAAGGCTCTGTTCCTGGTGGCAGTTTTAAACATTGAAGATGTGCAGTCATTTGGTCAA
>NW_009929795.1:0-33418 GCF_000696875.1 Nestor notabilis | reverse complement strand
AGTAATAAGGTGGCTACAGTGTCCATTCTGGTAGGAAAACAGGAATCTTCTCCTGTATTGTCGCTGACCAATTTAATTGGTCTATATACCTAGACCAATTCAAACCACTTAAATAGTTGTTTAAATTTTACTCTTTGGCCACTTGGTTTGACAACTCCCTGCTGTATGGCAGTTGTGGTCTATGTGGAGCATGTAAGCCCAGGACATTGATGACAGTAGCAGCTTCAACAGTGAAAGAATTTCTGCTTGTTCCTACAGACACTCACTTTATTAGTTTCTTTTTTTTTTGCATATTGAAGTCTTTTTATACAGATTCCTGTGGCCATCCACACCAGCACTTTCAAGGATCATGTTAATCTTCTCTGCTTTGGATGGCTGCTTTATTACAAGATGATCTGTAGTTGGACTGCATTTAGCAGAGCTCTGTGAGGTATGGAGGCAGCCATGGGTGACACAAAGACGCACACACACAGACATATATGAATTCTGCAAGTATGTAAAGGTACAGAGATACATATCCATGAAAAGGTGTGTTTGTGTGCATGTGTGGAGGAAGATCATGGAAGAATAGGTTCTTAGAATACCAGATTGGAAGGCATCTCAAGTATCATCTGATCCAACCTTTTTAGACAAGCAGGACCTAGACTAGATCACAACACCCTGTCCAGCCAAGTCTTAACAGTTTCCAGTATTGGAGAGTCACCACTTCCCTGGGGAGGTTATTCCAATGGCTGATTGTTCTCATTCTGAAATTTTTTCTCTGGTGTCTGGTTGGAATCTCCCCAGGACTAACTTGTGCCCATCACCCATCATCTTTTCCATGTGACTCCTTGCCAAAGGGACTCTCCATCTTCTTTGTAGCCACCCTTTAAATACTGCAACATCCATCCTCTTTGTAGCCACCCTTTTAAATAGTGGAACAGAGGTTGTGTGCATCCATATTTCACATGTCCATTATCTTGCAAACCTGACATGGCCAACATAAACTTACTCTTTTTAGCCAAGAAAATATCTCCAGCCTCATTCATGTCTTGGCAATAGCTAAGCATGTGATTTTATTGGGGGAAGTTAATTTATCTCTGCCTTTTCTGTTGAGCTGGAGCCAACCTGAAGTCACATTTATTTGAAAAACCTCTCTTGCAGTCTGGTTTTCCAGCACCCTCTGTTAACCTTTCACTTGTCTATAACTGTTGTAACTCAGGTCGCCTTCTGTTTTCATGCATCTAAGTTCAAAATAAATGTCTGGATTCTCATCTGGGATAAGCCAGTGGCACACTCAGTGATGGGGCTGCTGGGATTTACACCTGCAGTAAGTGGGACATCCAGATGGACGGGCCAGCTTTGCCATGGGCTGTGACAGCTGAAGTCTCTTTGTCAAGACTTTTCCAGCAGCAGCAGTCCAGCACCAAAGTAATTCAAAATGAGTACCACCACTTTTCATTGCTGAGAGACTGCATACCCAGGGAGGGCTGGCTGTGATGTGCTGTCCCCAGCCAGGCACTCCTATATGGCTTCCTATGACACATGATGATGTCTAGGAGGATTATAACTTTTAGGGATCTTTCCTTCTGGAAGAGTGGGTGATGCTGCAGGAGTGTAGAAGGATGGTAGATAGCTGGACAAGCCTTTTCTCAATCCATCCATCCTAGTTATTTGTGCTTCAGCTAGGAAAACCCAACTGTGGCTCTGTTTGAAGATAACCTCTATGTTGTGAAATGTTTCTCCTTTCTTTATTGTGTCTATTGCCCTGTGTTTTCTGCGTTAGAACCATGGCCAAAACTCATGTGGATTTCCCAGAATAACTCTTGCCCCATCAGCTCCTGGAATATTTCCTCTAAACAAAACCAAGCTTACTGTCCTCATGCCAAGCTGAGCTGTTGCAAAGCCAACTGTGAAAAGCTCCCAGCAGTAAAAGGCTTTTGTGTGTAAAGATGCTCTCTTTTCTCATAGCCTGTGCATATTTCAGGTATGTATGGAAGGATAGACTACTGTGCTTATCCAAACCCTGACTGACACATATTCATATACCTAGTCGTGGTAAGAAGATGGATCTTATGATGTGGTCTTTGATCCTCTGGGTTTGTACTGGGACATGTTACAGAATTATAGAATGGTTGGGGTTGGAAGGGACCTCTGGAGGTCGTGCTTAAGCAAGGCCTCCTTAAGCCAGTTGGCCAGGACCACGTCCCCCTTAAACAAGCTGAATTTTCTTTAAAACTACAACTTGTGCCTCTAGAAGTTGGATAAATCCTTTAAAAATAACAATGAAACCCATTTGTCTTTCCAAAGGGAGGTTTGCCACAAGCATTATTGCATTATCCTTCACATGGGATATTTATTTTGTTTTGATTTAATTTATATCTATTATCATTTTAAAAGACTGCAAATTTGCTGTAGAGAACAAAGCAGTCATGTTGTAATGAAGTATCTTCCGTTCTGAAGAAATTGCATTCAGTCTAAAGCATTCCTCTCATCTATCAAGTATTGATTTGAGGGGAGAACATTTAACAAAGCTGCCAACTGGTTCCAATCTGTTTAATCAGCATAAATCCAGAGCAACTACTTAGAAATCAATGAAATCACAGTGATTCAGAAATGCTGCGGTTACATGAGTAGATGGAAGAGGACTCAGTGGAGAAAGCTAAGCGAGAGCGATCTGATCAAACTGGGAAGCTAGCAAAAGAGTTGAGCTCAGCAATTTCATGTTTCTTGGGTGGACCATGAGGGTGCTTGGATACATATTTGTTTGGGTGTGTTCACCTGTTGCGTACTGAAGCTGGCATGTGGGTGGCTGTGTGTGCAAGAGGCATGTGCATGTATGTGTGTACCGTGGGGGTAGGTGGCAACCCAGGAGTGAGATTGCTGTATTAAAAGGAAACACTGAGGTTAATTCATCTGTAAAACCTTCCCATCATGGTAAACAAAATGGTTCTTCTAGACTGCAAAATAAAAGAGCCAGAGTTTGAGCTCAAGTGCTAGAGGCTGGATAGTCCTAGCTTCTTAACTGCTCACTTACTCATGGGCTCACTTACTGCTCGCTTACTCCAGATACAGCTTTCAAAAACCAGGTGTGATATTGGGAGCACGATATAAAACATCAGGTTTTGAATATCTCCAAGCATGGAAACTCCACAACCTCTCTGGGCAGCCTGTTCCACAGTGAAAAGGTTTTATTCTTATATCTAAGTGGAATTTCCCATATTTTGGTTTCAGCCCATTGCCTTTTGTCCTGTGGGCACCACCTAGGAGAGTCTGACTCTGTCTTCTTTCCATCCCCCTTCAAGTATTTGTACAGATTAACAAGATCGCCCAGAGCTTTCTCTTATTGAGGCTAAACGTCCCCGGCATTCTCAGCAGAGGAGTAATCTTAACTAACATGTAAAAATTAAACTTCAAGTTTAAACCGTCACCCTGGACTCCTTTTACAGGAGAGAAAGACACCAGTGGCACATACTTCAGTTCCCTTATCCTGCACACCTCAGCTGTGATTCAATTGCTTATGCACAGCTGCCAAAAAACATTTGAGATGGTATTTAATCCATTTTCATGGGACTGGCAGGCGGGACACAAGATTTACAACAGAACAATGTCCTTGAGAAAAGGTAGCTGGAAGTCCAAAATGGGTTCAGATCTTCAGGAAAGCAACCGATTTCACTTTGAAAGTGGGAACCACTTGGCAGATTGAGACATCTTCATTTGGATGTGCACATGAAGGTGTCTGTATGTGAGCTAGAGGCAGGATTTTGCTGCTCAGTATTTGCAGTTGGAGCTGTTTGAAAGTGATGCCCTTGGGCTGCCTACTGTCTTTGTCCAGAAGGGAAGGAAATCCTAGGGAAAAACCTCGCAGGTAATGATCAAGCCAGGATTATAGCTGACATTTGAACTGAATCCTAAGTGTTAGGAGGGTTGTGCGAGTATATGAAGACAGCAGCAATAGAGATAAGGGAAATGAAAATGCTGGTTATGAAAACTGAACTTCTGAAAGGGGAAAAATATTATCCAGTTTTAGTACCTAGGACCAGAGTGTTTATGTTAAAGTTGTGTTCCAGAAAGAGCTTTGTCTTTAGAGGTTAACACGAATAGCTATTAAGAGTTATCCCTGCAATATAACCAGTCTCTTTGAGTCCTCAGAAATGAATGAGAAAAAGGAACACGGAAACTTGAGTGGGACACTTGTGCGCCTCCTGATGTTGGATTTAGGGAAACACAGCCTGCCGTAGAATGAAGGTTCAGGTTTATGTTGAGGGAGGTGATAGCAATGTGTGTTCAGCTGGATTTTACATGGAAGTCTGTCTTAGCCACGGGTGGACAAGGACTCTCAAAGAGAATCTCTATGTCACTGGGGAGAACAGGAGCTGTCACCTAAAATCCTCACTTCATCCACCACAACATCTCGCTCTCATCCACAAGCCCAGCTGCACTCCAACCCCCACAGCCCCAGCTGCCCCTTGGAGAGCTTTGCGGTCAGCTAGAAACCAAAACAGCCTATAAACTAGCTTAACGTAGCCTTCTTTTGGTAACAGGGTGTAAATTTATACTTTAACACTGCAGAGCTGAGCTCAAGAATAATGGGTCCTGAGGTGACAGAAATTTTTATGCCATTAGCAAACAGAAGGTGATGGATTACCCTTGTATTTTCACTATTGGTTATGTCTTTACAAAGTGAATATAAAAGGTACCAAGGTGCTGGTATTTTCCCTTCTCTTTGCTTTGTAGTAGCAGGGGAGAACCAGGCTGGTTTTTGTTTGGCCAAGGTAAATGTGTTGCTTGTTTTCCTTCTGGGTTCCTAGCAAGTAAAGAGCAAATACCCACGTCAGACATGACTGAACAGGGAAAACCGGCTCCTTCCCTGCCTGTGAAGTGCAGTGACTTGTAATTTAAAGTCTTTATGAGAAGGCAATGAGAACTGTGAAATTGGGTGTTAGGAGAAAGTAAATCTAACCTTGCTTGTGGGTGGTGGAACAGACCCCTCTGCATTAGGAAGCAAACGCCATAAATATTTTCATAAATAAATAAGGTAGGATTTGTCTTGCTGGAGATGTAGAGACGATAGAGTAGAAGCAGGTGCCTTGACTTGAAGTAGTGTTGTATGAAGCCATGTGTGTCCCCAGCCATATGTGCTGGTTTCTTCCTCATGTGTCATCATCATCAGTTTGGGATACTGAACAGAACAGAATTGCGATGGGAGGATATGAACCTCAATGCTAACAGCACTCATCACCATGTCTCACTTTCATCGGTACCTTTCTACAGTCGTGATCAACACCATGAGTTTCAAATAAGGGAAACTAAGTCAAGGGTGAGAAGCCACGGTCACAGCTTTGTGAAGTAATGGAGTTGGAAAGAGAATCAGTGGCTTTGCTGGTCTGGTCCTTGAGCTACCTAGTAGCAAACCAGATCTCCCCAGTCTGTCTTTACTTCCCTTTACCCAGGATGAGGGGATTGCCAACACCCTGAGCATTGTGGGCAGCAGAAAAGAGGTGGTTCAAATCACATTCGAGTTCAGGATACTACCCGGTGCCCCCAGTTCCTCTACTGTATTGCTGTGCCTGAAACTAGGAGCCCTGATTCTATCTCATGACTCTTTCCTCCCATTCCTCTTCCAGCATCCTGAGTTAATGACTGGGGCCAGAGGGAAACTCAGTGAAAACACTGAGTTTCCATTGCCCATGTGTAGTGGAGTTGGGCTCTTGGGGGCAAATAATCTCCCTCTTCAGAGGGCTGGGATGAAGCTTAGCTGTAGCAAAGCAAGCTCTTTCCTTGTGTTTCACCCTTCAAGGGGCAAGACATCCTTGACATGCCACATGCCTTGTTTTTTTCCTTACCTTGCCAATGGCTTTCAGCCCTGGCAGACCTGTCAGCGTCTCTTTTTATTGCGCCTGACAGTGCCAAGTGATGTTTTTGTTTTTAATCTAGGGAAATGTTTAAGCCTCCGTGATCTCTGGAGGGCAGTTGCTCTAATTAGCTGCTGTGCATGGTGAGGAGGAAGATAGTATTTTTGTTGCCTCCCAAAAAAGCAAATCTGAGCTGCCCATCAGCCAGGCACGACTCTCCTTGTGCCTGCCAAAGGATGGTTTCTGTTTGAGGAGGCCAAGGAGTCCTCCAGCAAAGCATTGCTGTCCAGACAGAGATGACTGGTCCAGCATGGGCTGATACCTGAAACAGAGAGACAAATATCCACCTTTCTGGGCAAGGTGTTCGGTTGGGTTGGCTTAGAGGGAGTAAATGGTTCAGAGGTGACTGGACACAGTCTTGTCTGACTACAGTTTTGGGTTTTTGGTAAGGGAGGTGGGTCACTCCTGAGTCAGACGTAACTTCCATTGCTAAAACATGCATTCTTATGCTGCTTTGCCGAGAGAAAGAGCCAAGATAGATAACTTCTGGCTTTGTATTTCTTGATGACAGAAGTTCTATCCCTTCTGGAGATAAATTTCAGTGTCTCTTCTTGATTAGGGTTTCATTGCTACCCTAGGCAGGCTTCTTGGTGTTAAATTTGTGCTTAAGTTTCTCATTAAAGAATTGCCTTTGAGCACTAAATACCTCCTGGCACCAGAAACCTCTGCTGAAACAAAATGCAGGATTTACCTGCTGCCTGTTGAAGACAACATAAACCGTGTAGCATCACGTTTGTTTGCAGGAATATGTCAGGGAAATCCTATTTTGAATGTTTTTTTGAGTGGGACATTTAGAGCATGGCTAGAAGCAGTGCAGAGGGAAGAAATATTTTTGGGAAAATAAAGGTCAAGCAGCTCAAACTCAGATGCTTTGCTTGTGGGCAGGAAGGGAGGGCTGATGGGATGACTCCTTGCGATTAAGGTAAAGACCTGTATTAAGAACTGGACCTTATGACTGGTGGCTTTGCCTTTGTGCAAGGGAGAGGCAGAAGGTCCTTGCCGTGTTCCATTTACTGCCTGTACAAATCTATTTGGAAGGGCCTGGCTCTATTCGGTAGGCTTGTACTGGCTCTGAACATCAGTTTAAGTATGCACACTTGCGCACCTGAAGCAGGGAAGGAGCTCTGTATGCTTCAGCAATGAGGAAGGATCCAAGTTATTTCCTCCCTGTGCTACATTGCTTCCACCCTTTAAGCATTTTGCCCTTCTGGGTCTCTGTTCCCTGCAGTAAAATGGAAATCATAATTTTTAGTGTCCCTGGGAAAGCCTGCTCTGTCTGTGGACTGGCGAGGCAGGACTAGTTTTGGCTATTCTGACAGGGGTACATGCACTGGTCTTTTAAGTAAATCCACGGTGACAGAGTTACACACAATGTCCTGCAGGTGCCTCTGTGAAAACCTGCATCCTTAACACCAGTTATACAGTATTCACCAGGATCCAACTGCTGTTTTCTTGCATGCCATTAGGTGGTGGTGGAGGAAACAGAACAGGCGTAATCCGCAGAGTTTCAAGCCAGGAAAACCAGAAAATTCCTTAAACTTCTCATGAAGGAACTGTTCCTTTTTTTGGCTGCTCAAAGAAATGGAAAAATTCATAGGGGAGTGTGATTCCACGTGTGTGTGAAAGAGGGAAAGCTGGGGAAGGGGGAGCAGACCAGCAAACAGGGTCGCTAGTCCCTGCTCTTGAAGAGGGAAGTGAGCATCCAATGGAGAGGGCACAAAACTCAGGTTTTGATAGAGGGATTACAGAGGAAGGAGAGTGAGAAGAGCAGAGAGGAAGCCCAGCAGATTTTCTCCCTGGCACTGCTGACACAAGCAGGGAAGGAGGGAGGGAAGCAGTGGGAAGTAATGCCAGAGCAAGATGAAAGGAGGAATGTGAACCAAGCAGGGCCATGGCATCTTGATCTTGGGAAAAAAACCTTCCTCAACGTGAGCTCTCTTAATGGTTGATGTGTGAAAAATCAGAGCTTGAGAGGAATTGGAAGGGTGAGAAAATAAGCCAACTCAGAATAAGCAACCAACCACATGCAAAAATCTCAGTGCTTCAACTGACTGCGATGGGCTCGTTTGAAAAATGTTGTCTTCACCGACCTCGTGGTGTCACATCATAAACCAAGGAGACCTGGCATGTACCATGAACTGAACACCCTGCAAGAAATCTGTCTTGCAGTATATAACATTTGTATCCTCCTTGGTGTCAGTAGTGAGTGACTAGAGCCTGAATACCCTCCTTTTTGCCACTAATCCTAATCCAATGCAGCAACTAATACTTGTGGGTTTTTTCACCTCTTTTTTCATTTTCCTAACCGCACTGTATATCCATAGGGTTTGATTTCACTGTCTTGCAAAATGAAGTATGTGGAGGGGGCCTGCAGAGACTGAAGGACCCCTCCGTGAAGGTGCAAATCTATGGCATTTGGCATCTGTTCCTTCAAAACCCCAATCTCAAATAGTGCTTTCTGAGCTAAGCCAGTGATTGGTGGGATCAGCAATGGGATCAAGCCAGTGACATGCCAGTGCAGGAACTCTTTGCCTCCAAGAAGAAGCCTCCAAAAAAATCCATTACCAGGACTGTAGGATAAGAAACCACTGCAACCAGTTTTGCTGTAGCATTTCCTGCATCATTGCCCAAGACTTTAACAATGAGAAATTCAATTAAAGCCTCAAAAGTTCAAATGCATTAAAATGAAAAGCTTCTGGTCCTTTAGGGGAGAATTTCCTTCTGGCTGCTATTCTCAGCATCCAGAAATAAATATCCAGAAGGAAATATTCAGTGGTGTCTCTCTTGTGTCTTGGGAGCCAGCATCCTCTGTTTTCCCCTTTCTTCACCCACACAGAGCTTTTATTTCTTAGTGAGAAAATAACAGCCCTTCTCGTTTGGAGAAGCCTGTCTGGTTTCAAGCCTGCACCTTGGTGCTTGAAGCTTCTTTGTGTAAAAGTGAAGTGCACTTCGAGCTAGACAATGATACTTGAATCCTGAGGCCAAACTCAGCTGGTGAATGGAGCACAGCAAAATTGCAAGAAAAAAGAGACATGCCTGAGGATGAGGTGTTGAAAACAGTAGTGATGGACTCTGAGTGCTTGGACAGGAGAAGCTGCTGATCTTGGCTAGTCTGAACCCAGGAATTGCCCATATTTCATTTAACCTGGTTCTCTCAGAGCATCATATAGTTGCAAGTCCTCCTGTATCAAAGCTGGCTCTTGGTTTTCAGAGATGTGGATGTTCCTTCCTGGGCCAGGCTGGGTCAATTTCCCTTAGCATTATAAAAGCCATTTGGAGACCAGCAAGAGCAGCAAAGATCACACCAAATTGCACCAGGCACTCAGCAGACCTCAAGTCCATCATTATTTCATTTTTGACAAAGTTTTCTTGAATTTTGCCAAAGAAAGGGTGTATGAATGCCTTTAAGAGACCTACTGTGGGCACAGTCAGAAGTGCACTGTTATGTGGTGTGAGTGTGTGTCTTCATGTGCAAAGCAGCCTTTGAGAGGCTGGAATAAATATTTGCCTCAGGAGGAATTTTGCAGTGTCTGTATTTGAAGCTGACACCAAGCTGTGGCCATCACCCTATTTTCCTGATTACTTCTAGAAGTCTCCATGGATCAATGGGCAGAAATGGTGCTGCTGGCACATGTCAGTGATAAGTAGTGTCCCTGTGCTGCTCTGGTGGTAGAAGAAAGCCCAGGCACCAGAAGTGTTACCGGTTGCCACTGGGTTAATAGGGATTTGTTCACATTTTGAATACCGGGGCCATTTTATACTGCTTCTCCCTAGAGAAAGGATGTAAGGGAATAAGGCAGTCAGGTGTGGCACTGCTGCACTAAGTTTATTCACCACCAGCTTTCCTTTTTTTCTTTTATTTTTCCTGTTTTGTAGGCAATCTCTGCAGCATGAAATACAATTGACCTGTTTTCTCTTGAGAGGAATAAAACAGGGTTGCAGGCTACCTGGAGTTATTAAAAAGCCAATTTCATGTTGTTAAAGCATTAATGACACTGCTCGAGCCCAGTTTGCATCCTGTTGTAGATGTTTTTCATGACCAGGAGCAAAACTTCTTCACCTAAAGGTAGGTTGTTTAAAGAAAAGTAAATGTTCAGATACTCTAGTGATGACACGCACATAAATATTTGGATAGGCAGAAGCCTTCTGTGGCAGGGGGACTATGCAAGGAATGCCAAATACTCAGCAAAGGATGTAAATGGATGGCAGAGCAGTTCACCAGGTTATTTCTGCTGTAAACACAGGAATGTGTTTATAACCCAGCAACAATGAAAAGATTCTTAGTATTTCAGAAAAGTTTGATCCCAATGCTTTGGTGCCTCTTTCGTGAGCTGAAGCAGGTCTGGTAAAGTGGAGGTACTGTTGCAACATCTGGACTTTATGATGCAGGTCACTCCTTTTCACCTTCTTAATTCTGATTAAATTGTATTTAGCTAAGCCTTAACCTGTGCATATTCAGTTAGTAGTCACCTGTCTGCATCAGCACATGTTGACAAGGATGAAGCTGCCATTTCAATGAATTCCAGATTAAATTTGTTCAGCTTTTGTTTCCACTCTTTAATTTTTGGCCTGCTAATGGGCCCACCATTACCCAGAGTTACCACCCCATTAGGCATTTACACACCTCAGTCATGTCTCCTTTAACTTTTCCTTCTGTTAACTGAACAGATTCATTTCTTAAGTCTTGTAAGGAATGTTCTCACATCTGTGTATCATCCTTGTTATTTTCTGTATCTGCTCCATATTTTTCCCCCAGCAGTCTTTTAAAAATAGCTGCATTTTAAATAAAATAGTTTATTTAAAATAAGCTTATAAAAGTAACTGTCTTAAAATTATGACCTTGGGGCCATGTAAATGACTTCTTAGAGAGATCCATGTTTCCATTTGAATCTGTTTGTTGTATTTTTTCCTCTTTCAAGCAAAGTAGAAAGCAGCTTAGATGGCAAATATGTCTTTGTGATTACCGATATCATCCTGACTGAGGTGGGACCTCTTAAACACCCAGACTGCAACACACTGATTGCTCTGCAGGAATTGGGGAGCTGAAACAAGCTTGTTTTCCCTCCATACCATCCAGCTCCAGGGCTGCATGTTCAGCTCAGCAGAACCGATCCACTCGTCTTGATGACTTGGGAGAACTGCTCTAGATGTTTCTGGGGGCTGCAATGAGTTTCATCCATGTGTGAGGCTGTGATAATGAATGGCAACATTTTCACTTTGGAGGAAACTCAGAAGCTCCCCTTGGTCTTTCTGTTGTCCTCTTTACCAGAACCAGACCAAAAGAAGAAATCTAGTGATTTCACAGATCTGAGGTACATTGAAAATGTACCAGTTATTTATACTCTGAATGAAGAATAATTGTAATTTTTCTTTGCTCTGTTACCATGGTCCACAGAAGCCCATCTGATAGGTACTGTGAGATTAAAACAATTTATTAATAGTGTATATGAAGGAAGGGAATTGCATCCAACTCCAGCCTGAACAGCACATGCATGTGTCTCCCTGGTTAGTGTGCATGTGCGGGCTCTTCCTTCATGCCCTCCTCAAAACCAAAGCTGTCATTTCTACACAGCCTGTGAAGGGGAAAAAAGGAGATTGAGCTCTATAAAACCTCTTGTTGGTTGACCACAGCTTATAACTTATGTCCAGGCTATCGTGGCTTGGTAGCATATATTGCTGCTAGGGAAGAAGCAGCTATCCTCAGCATTTCTGGGTCTGGAAACGATTTAGCCTGTCAGACTTTGCTGGAGACTGGTGGACTGCTCTTGCACTAAGGAGGGTTTGCCTAGCTTTGTAACCCTGTAGTGAAGCCTGGATTTAGGCTTTTATGATTGGGAATGCCAGAGAAAGGCAAACATCTGACAACCACTTCTCTGCAGGGCTCTGCTAATGATATTAAACGGCCATGGCCAAAAGATAAATCTTCATTTCTTTGCTTTCTGGAAAGCCCTGTGACCTACGTCAAAACCAGCAGCAGCTTTAAAGTCTTGGTGCCAGGTTTGATGAAGGGATGCCTTGGCACAGAGCCAGTTCCAGAAATCTTATCTGTTGTGTTCTCAGTGATATAGTATATCTCTGCTTTGTGGCTTTGGATGATAACCTTTACTCCTGCACTGTGTAGAGAGGTTTGTCTAAGGGTATGATTATGAAGGCGTTGGATGACATTGAGATGTTCTCCTACTGCACCCACGGCTTTGACCTCTGACCACCTGCATCCTTTAGAGCTGTGCTCCATACAGAAGTAAATCCCTAAGACTTGGTTTGATTTCTCATTACCCTACTCTGATTTGACTGGTAATAAATTAAACTGATTTCTCCAGGTCAAGTCTGTCTTGCCCATTACAGTAATTGCTGAGTGATCACTCCCTGTTCTTATCTTGACCTGTGAGCCTTTCATTATATTTTATCTCCCCTGTCCAATTGAGGAGCGGAGTGATAGAGAAGCTTTGGTGGGCAACTGGTGTTCAGCCAGAGTCAACCCACCACAACCCCTAGTCTTCAAAGTCTCAGACTTTTTTGTTGACCACAAGAGGATGTCTGCTTGTTATTTTAAAGTTGAGGTCAGAAAGCATGGCTGGAGGAAGTGGCTCCAAGACTGCTCTGAAATGCTGCAGTTACATCATCTGATGGCTGTGCTTGGGTCTTTAACTGTACAGTGCACCCTCCCCAGAGCATTGCAACCTCTGGGACTGGGGAGATGCCTGTTGCACAGCACCAGCAGCTGCCGCACCAGGAACATCAACAAGGCTTACCTCAGAGAGAGAAACAAAAACATTCAGATAAACAGATAAGTGTGGGGGTGTTTTGAGCTTTTTAGTGCAGTCATGCACATGTACTCATAAGACACAGTCGTGAAACGCATTAACATATCCTTGCAGTGAGCTTGCTCAGTGCTTTCAGAGAGACAACACACATGCATCCAGCTGATGTCTCTGGGCAGGACAAGAGCTGTCGTCCCCTTCACTCACGAAAGCTTTCTTCTCCTCTCTTTCTACTCTGTGGTCCAGCAGTGTAGTGAATGTCTTCTTTGCTGCAGTGAATGTCTTTTTCTTTGCTGTTATCCTTCATTTTGTCTTAGCCTGGATCTGTCCCTGCAGTTCCCTGTGTGTCATTAAATAGTCTCTGAAAAAGCCTCTACCAAGCTACAGACCATGCTGACAATGTGGGTGATCACTGGAAAGTGCCCATGTCTTGACTTTATTTGTTTACTAGTATAGAAACATCCTACTTCATGTAACTGCATTTTTTAATCTATCAAATGAGTATCATACTGCTTTTAGAGAGAGGTTGTGAAAATAAAGGTTTGAACTTGGTGAAGCTCTCAGTTACAAGGACTGTAAGGACCTCACAGTACATCTTCCTGTCATTTGCCAGCTTTGGTCAGGTTTTTGAGATCACTATATTTCCTAACACCTCCTCCACAATGGTCTCTGATAGTTCTGCTATGCTGAAACCTGGGACCCAAAAACACCAAGAGGTTTCTTGACTGAGGTTTCTTGAATATTGTGAATGACTAAGATGTACACAGGATATACAACAGCATAAAGACTGTGACACTAGAATTCTCACATTGGTGAGAATTTCCTCTCAAAGACTGGTCTTCAGTAAGAAAAGATGCTTTCATACAGGGGAAAAATACTTTGTACTGATGAAAGCAAGTTTGGACAGGAAAATCCAACCCACGTAGGAAACCCAACCTAAGCATCCTGGCCAACCACCAGTGGATGCACTTAAAGTGCGAAGGGGGAAGAAACACAGTGGGGTGGTTTTTGTTGTCTGTCACCAGCACAACTGGATCTGGAAGACTTCTTCTTTTTGCCATATACTTTTCTTTTTGCCATTTGCCTGAGGTCTTATATTTCATCACTGGAGCTTGATGCATAGAGCAGAAACTGTAATTGCACCACTGTAATTGCACCCACACTAGGCACTGTACTGGTGTAACAATGTTGGTGTACTGAAAGAACACTGCATGAACCAAATGGGTTTAACCAGCAGCTCAAATGACTTGCTGCAGATGTTCATACCATACTGGTGCTTCTCAGTGCACCAAACTAACAATGCTGGTCAAACTGGTACCATACTGGCCCTTTTCACTACACAGGGGGTCTGGAGTACAAGATTTCATAGAAGACATCCACTTCCATCAACGGTTACACAAAGCTGCCCAGGCCTTATGACACTTTCCAATAATTTTTTCTTTTTCCTTAGTTCTATTTGTAAGAGGAGAGGCTTTCACTATTTTTCTTTAACAGGTTCCACAAACCGAATTGATGTAACCACTCCCCTTGGTACCTACCTTGAGCGTTTTTCCTTACTCTGCCTATGTCCCCATTTGTTACGGAGAGAAGTAACTGAAAGTCCTGATTTTTGCACCTTCCAAGCAAGATTCAATTTATATAGCACCTTTTTTTGCTGAAGTGTATTACAAATTCCATTCAATACTGTACTGACGAGGTCTTAGATCTGTCAAGGACACACCATGAGGCTGTGTAACTGCAGGTATTTCTCATCAAAATCACTTTGGTCTTTCTCTTACCTTCATCCTGCAATGAAGTGCTTACAAGGCTGTCTTGAGCAAAGGTGGACCTCTGGCTAGCATTAACAGGAGGGGTGCTCACTGGGACATGAGGCTAGAAGAAAAAGGCTTTCTTGAACTGAAGAATTGAGGAAAGATATTGCAGTGAGGAAGAAGTGCCCCAGTCATCTCTTGTGATGAAGCCTGTACCTCTCAGAGCTTCTGGAAGCAGGAGAGACCTATAAATCAGCAATGGGACGTCTGAGAAGATGGGGGTTGTGAGCAGAAGGCTATTAGGGTGATTATGTGAGGGACGTGCACATGCATTCATTTTTTATATTTATATGTAAACCTATCAGCCCCAGACCCAGAGAACAGGACCTAGAAAGCAACTACTGACACGTTATCACCTGGGAAGCAGGCATTTCTGCCACTTGATGGGTCACTGTAGGGATCAGCCCACAACAACTTATGGACTATCACATACCCAAGTGATGGGACTGCCTGTGAATTGCCATAAAGGGCAATGTGACAAAGGAATGAGAAAGGCTGAGCTCTAGCTAGGAGAGTTTCTCATTCGAAATAATGGTGAATTAGAAATCGAAACGTTATTGCTGCCATAAAGTCAACTGAGATGATATGGTGCCCTTGCAGTTTACTCCCTACATTTAGAGGTGCTTTGACTAACATTCATAGAGGCTATAGTGGTAATAACAGCAGCTTCTAAAGTTATTAAGAGCTTTTGGAAGGATCTTTGTGTGCCAAGCAACCGTGCTTTTTATTAGCATTGATGGTATATGTCAGTGGTTGGCCTATGTTTATGCTGGCATTAACAAGCATTGGGAGGAAAATTGTGTTGTCAAGTGCAAGTCAAGCAGAAATAATGGTACCTGAATCCTTTCTTTGCATCCATGAAATAACAGCATTTCTGGTCTTTGGCATCTGTTTTATGTTTGCTTGTGACAGCAAAAATCTTGCCTTACAATATCCCAGTTTCCCTAGTATAAATTTGATTTTGTCTTCTACAAAAATGTTCTTGTTTCTGGGGCTAAGACCTCATTGTTTGCAGCCTTCCTGCCTCCCTCTGAATGCAGTCTCTCTCCTAACAAGTAAAATCTGACCTCCAAGCCACATCTGGACTGCAGAGCTCCAACACAAACATCTGCTGCTCTGCTCTTTTCAGAGAAGTCCCATCATGTTAAGAAAAACTCAGGTGATGTGTAGGGGCATTCTGAAAGCCTGGGTATCTACCCATTTTTAATGTCTGTGCAATGTCTGGAAAGATGGATATGTTCAAGCTTTCAGTAGTTCATCACATTTCAGGAAAAATGTATTTACTCCCGTATTCTGATACTGATGCCCTAAGCGACCTTGGGGAATCCTACACTCCATCTGTGCCTCACTTTCCCATCTATAAAAGAAGAACACAGTCCTCTCCATTTTTATATCTTTGGATCATGAGATTTTTGCATGAGGAATTGTCTGTTATTTGTGCAGTTTGTGCCTGGATCAGTGAGGCCTTGATCTATGCTGATGTCTGCAGGCAAGTGTCAATGCATCAGTACTCTGTTTAGATGACCACAGCAGTGCTGGCTTACAGCAAGGAGTTTGTGGCTTTGGAGCATACTTCTGACAAAAGGACACATGCCAGCGTAACAACATCCTTGCAGCTAGTAGTGCTGTGGTGACTTACAGGAAAACATCTTTCAGGTTGAAATTCCTGTGGTCACAGTCGACTTCTTGCCCTAATCAATAATCCCAAGAAACATAATTTTCCAGTCCTTTAATTTATCTTGGCTCTTTATTTAACCTGAAAACCCAAGATGTATCCAAAGCTCTTCTCAGTTATTTACTCCTTGCTGTTATTCCCTGCTGAGTGAACACTAGTACAGCCTTCATTTCAGTTCTGAATATGTCTGAAATCCATCATGAACAAGCGCTGCAACCCCTTTTTCTTTTTTGTTCAGCTGCCTGCCTGTGTGTATGCCCATATACCTCCTAATACATTTGCTTGATTAGTTTAGAAGACCTCGGTGTAATTGATTTTTCACTGCTAGTATTAGTCCAGGAAATTAGAGCTCCCATCCATCCTGCCAAATGAGGAGCATTTATCCTTGAAGCTGTGCTGCCTGGTGTCAGGTCATCCTTACTTCAGCTGTTTTTGTCTGTGGCAATGTCAGCACTCTAAGTTTCTTTGCCACATGTGAATGTTGGGGTGTCCTTGAGGGAGGCTCTGGGGTGACAGGGAGGTGCATTCAGATTTGATGTGTGCTGAACCCAGCAGGAAGGAGTCCAGAGGCCTCTGCATAGTGTGGTCCTCCTCAGGAGGAAGAAAAAGCATGCATGTCCTTCATGTGACCCTTCATGACCAGCCCACGGCTGGTCTGCGTGCAGCAGATGATGTCCTGGCCTTGTCAATGTCTGGTTAGACTGCCCTGGTCCTGTGAACACCTCTCCTCAGTTCCATGTGGAGTTGTTCAGGGGAATCTCCTTCTCCATACAGTAACAGTGGGACACATGGACTTTAAACCAGGTCCTCACATAGCATTTTGCACCTGTAAAACCACTTGGGTCAGTTGGTAAATGTTTTCTTAAACATGATAGCACCTGAAGCAAAGGCTGATGTGCTGGCAGGAAGACAACCACCTATTCCCTTTTCTCTCTCCCAGTCTATTAGTAATGCCAGTCTTTCCAAACCATTACATACCTATGTCTGGTGTTAGCATCAACTCCCTGTTTGGCATCAGTGGACCAGTGATTTTTAAGATGCCTTACCCAAGCTCAGTGCTGCACTAAGACAATCCAGCTCCTAGGATCATTCAGCCTCTAGGTGAGCAGAGGATGTCCAATGCAGGACATCATAGCAATATATTCTATTCTATTTTCTCTACAGAAATAGGTCTAAAGCCTGTCCCAGTCCCTTGTGCCAGCTTGGTTAAGACATGAATACTTCTATAACCAGCATTGTCCAGTGGCACCACGTGTCTAGAACGATGTTTGAGTCTTTCCCAACCAAGAGGTCAAATATCCACTTACATCTCAGTCAATAAGATGTGGGAGTGGAGCGACATTTGGATTTTCACTTCTGGATTTAAAATGATTCATCTCAGTCATGCTACCATCATTAAGGCTTATAAAAATGAGCTATTTTGAGGTGCTTATTCCTGCATTCCTGTGCCTGAACTTGCCTTAATGATATTTAGTAACTTCAATTGCAATGCTCTTAACAGTGCAACCTTTGTGCTGGACCCATGGACATATTGCCATCTGTCAGCTGAGCAATGATGACTTGTCACAGATGAGCTTTCAGCAGGGAGAAAATGTGAAGCGAGGAAAGAGGTTAAGACAAGTTGCATTGGCACAAGCCAACAACACATCAATTAATCAGGACTGATATCTTGTTCCGTAACTTGTTACCTGTTAAAATACCGTATTTATATTCGTACTGATATGCTGACAGTTGCATTGAAAATAGACCAAGTGTGTAGTACTTAGTCCAGCAGAAAAACAGTTTTCACACATTTCAAAAACTTCACCATGTCTAATTCCTTGCTTGGCTTTTAAGTGCCCCCAGGCAGCATGTTTGCCAGAAGTGTCCGATACACCCAGAAAATATTCTCTACAGAATAAAACAAAAGCAAGATGAGCTGTTCATCAAAGCCCCATGCTGTGCAGACCCCCTTCAGCCAAGCAAGTCCCAATGGGAGGGAAAGCAGGTTGTTAAAATATTGGCAGCCCAACAAGGATACTGGGGAGCTGTAGGTGGCCCAGGCTGACAGGAGGTGAGTGCAAGGGTTTGCAGAGTCATCTCCCTCTGCAATTAGCAGCTTGAGTAGTGTCTGCTGTGGAGGGTTAGGCTGGGAAAAAGATTATTTTTATCCTCCTTTGGATCCTGTTTATTGGGAAGCTCTTGACAAAGAGGGGAAGTAGAGGGTTGCTGAAATGCACTTGGTTTGGAGAAGAGTAGTTTTATCAGTTGTTCTGCAAGCAGACAGGAGAGGGAAGAGCTGTCTGATGAGGGAAGACTTTACTGAGTGTAAATTCTGAAGCTAAATCTTTGCTGTCTCGTTAAAACAAGTAAGTCAGTTGGAAAAACACTGAGATACAGATACTCCTAAGTTCAGGCAGTCCAAGTAATCTGTATAACAGGGCCATCTGTTTCTCTGCCCATTCTATCTTTCCTACTGAAACAATAGGGGAAGAATACATTTCATCTAACATCAGATGTTTAAAAGATAGCTGCTAATTTTGAATTAGTAATCCATGTGCTTTCTAAATCAGTCAAGAGAAGCCGATACTTTCAGAAGCTGGGTCATTCTGTGATGAAATTTTTTAGGCAGTTGGGTGGCATTCAGCTCTATGTAAGTAGGTTTGTGACCTTCAGATAAAACTTGGAGGTTGGACTCATGAACTGCATGTTTGTTGGGTTTTTTTTAGAGCAGCAATAACTGCTTGCTCCTCTGTTCCTGAGATTGCTGGTTCGGTTCTCTCATTCGTCAGTCACGAGGACATTAGTCACCTGTGCCCTGCTAAAATGTGCTCTGATGTATTGCATGAGCTAATTCCCCTGACTCTGCCTCACATATCTCTGTTTGTCTTGTTCATTAACATAATTACTTCCCTGCATTAGCTGACGCCTGTAATAAAAGTCTCTGTTCCTCCTGTTGAAAGCTGTAGAGGTCAATAGCATGGTAATAAAAGTCCACAGTATGGGTGAGTTAACAAATTACTTTCCCTTCAACTATTTCACTGGTTTAGGAGAGCTCCCTTCCCTAGTGCCCTTGGCATCAAGGGAACCCAGGACTTCAAGTGCTAAGTCTTGCTCAATGTAGAAGGCACCAGAAACTCCTTTCAAGAGTTTACTTTGATTCTTTGCCTCATGATAGCTAAGAAGAGATGTGAGGTAAGCGGGAACTCCTTTCGTTGCATGGAAAAATATCAATTCCTGGCTGCAAGAATGACACTTAGTCCTAGAAATGATGCCATAAAGAAGTGGAAATTGGGTTTTTAGAAGACTTTATTGTACACTTGCAATTCTGAGTCCTATGAATTACATGTGTTGGCTGGGAATTGATCATATTTAAGAACCAGTTTTCTTCAAAGATTATTTTTGCACTACTTTGCCCATTTCTGTCACTCATGGAAATTATTTCAGAACTGAAAAATAGATCTTACAGTAAGACCTCACAAACTCTATCTACCCTGCCGCAGTCAATCAGGGAATTGATTGCTGTCTTTAAAAGTACACCATTGAGAGAGAAATATTGGATGCTAACAGGCTGTTTAATCTAGACAAGAACACAACACAGCAAGGAGAAAAATACTAATGGTGAGGGTGATTCACTTACTGGAGCAAACTCTTAAAGGAATTACCTCTCAAAGTTTGCGATCAGCTTTTTCCAGTTGACTAACCATATGTGTTTAGTTTTTCACATACTCTGAGGTATGTTAGACATCTGTATGGGGCTGGCAGGACCCATCACGTACTCAAGGTCTGCTGAAGTGGCAGCTAGATTTGCAGTGGGAGACCTCCATGAGTCTCCAATGTCACTAGACTCTTGCTTCTAGGCAACTTAATTATATCTTTAGGCCCTGACTACGAATTCAGGGGAGAGATTGGTACTTTTAGAGTATAATATGTTTGACATATTTATATGCCTTCTTCAAGATGAGGTGAATTGCCCTCTTGACCAATTTCATATGGGGTAAGGAGCTCATATAGAGGCATCTATGTCTACTGAGATGGATGCCTCTCAGGAAGCCTAAGAGGAGAGCTGGAATTGAATCCTGACTCTCATGTCCTTTTCCATTGTTTGCTTCACAAGAGCAACCTTCACAGAATTTCGTGCTGCTTTTATCCTGGTCGTGAAGTCACAGGGACCTGTGTGCCTCAGCTCTGACTCGTAGGCTGTTTGACACCTCTTGCACTAAGCAGGCAAATTGCCCTGATTCTGCAATTAGAGTAATTAGGGAAAGCGATGTTTTGAGCTACTGGTAATTCTAAGAATAAAACATTTCATTTGAATCGAAGTGTTCTGATCAAAGTTTGAGTAGTAAGATAACAATAGAGCAATTAAGAAAATTGTCAAAATGAAAAGCTTGTGTGGGTGGAAATAGTTTCTTTCAAAAATGTCAGCAAAATACCTGAACTCTTTAAGAATGCTCCTTTTCATTTTGTTTTGAAATTGCTTATTTAGGAGAACACCACAGTACCATGTGGGTGTATCATAGCCTGGTATCTCCACCTTTCTCCTCCATTCCCAAGAACAAACACTCCAAATGCCACTATGATGTGGGCAGTTCTGTTTCCCAGGTATGGGACTGCTGAAATTTCCACCAGCCTACACACAGATCGCACATCTAGGGACAAGTGTGAACAAAGTGTTGTCCAGCAAAGGTTATTTTCTTAAGCTCTCATTCCCTTCTGAAGATTAAAACCAGTAAAATGTGGAAAGACTCACAGGGGCTGAAAACTTACCTAATGGGCTCCAACAGAGTGTGAATTGTCCCAGTCTGCAGTGCTTTGTAAGGAAAGAACCTGAGGGTGAAAAATGAAGGAAATCAAACCTGGAAAAGAGTGCAGATTGCACCTTGCTGCAGGCAGCAAGGTTTTTACTGTAGGACATCCTCCCTCAGGTTGATCAAAAAGGCTCTGTCTCGCTGACAAGCAAAATGATTTTCCTCGTACTGGGAAAAGAGATGAACTTTTAGTGAATGCCTCTGAACATAAATGAATGCAGAGTGCAGGAAGCACTCTGACTCTGTAATGAGTCCAGCTCAGGCTGAAATAATCTCACTGCACAGAGAGTGCAAACCTGCCACCGCTGTAATCGTGCAGTAGGAGACAGCTCTCCCTTGATGAGGTGTGATTCAGCCAAGATCAGCTGCTGATTCAATTGAGATTATCTTATAAACCTGTTCCAGAAGTAAGGTAAAAAGCCCCAAACCAAGAAAACACGCCAGGAAGGTAATTTGCTTCCTATTAACCTTCAGTTTGTGCTGCTTCTGTTAGCTGAGCAGCCACCCATCTCCAGCACAGAGATGCAGGTTGCTTCCTTAGTGAAAGAGTCTGCTATTCCTTTCAGAGACAAAGAAGGATAGTTTCTTTCCACCCCTCCCTATCCTGTGGCATGTCCCCAGACCACAGGAGGAGATATGTGATATGGTGGAGAGGGACAGGTGCATGATTCAAAGTGAGAATTGTATCTTTTCATTTTAGGCATCTAAAAGTCAGATGACTGCATTTGAGTTTCTTGTGCTGGGGTCCACCTATTACCAACAGGTGTCAGTAAGCCTTTCCAAAGGGTCTTGTTCAGACTGACATTATGATTATATTTTAAGGTGAGACGAACTGCTCTCTGGATGAGCCAATTTTTTTCTATTGACTATAGAAGGAGATTGCGGTGAGAAGTTTAGGCTTAAATACCTTCATTTTAGACCTGTCAGATCCAGAAGGAACTTCTCATCTTCCCTACTGCCATTAAAGATACACCTACCCCACACTAACATCCTGATGCTGGACTTTGTACTGCTAGAATGACAGCTATCAGCTGCTGTCTATTTCCCTCCTCTCACCTGTGAACTCTGATTTTTAGTGATCACACCTGTGGTGCTCTGGGTTTCCTTCCTGTGCCTATTTTAAGCAAATGACCTCTGTAGCACCCCTGCTAATATGAGCCACGGCTTATTGGTCAAGAAGGGCGCATTTCCTCCAGATTCAGTAAGTGTTTCTTCAATTTAATTTTGTTTCAGCTATATCATGACCTAAGTCAATTCCTTTTATAACTTGCATTGGCTATTGCTAAAGGTCAATAAATTGCACTAGCTTACACCAGAAAAACTGCAATGCTTTGTTGGTATATATGAGACATTTTGGAGCACAATTTTGGATAAAGAAGGATTGTGTTCTTATGGTGTCTACTTAAATGTGGCACTTTGCTCATTTGGATTATTATCCAGGCACAAGAGAAGGATAGCTTTTAGAAATTTCACATTTAGCTTGTGTCCTCCTTTTATCAAGCTGTTTAAAGCAAGATAGATTCTTTCACAAAGGATGATAAGTGGTTCCTGTGAAAGAGAGAGAGTATGTCTTGCTCACTCCCTTTTCATCATCACTGGTTGCATACATACACATTCAACATCCACAAACCATAGAAGTCAAACAACCAAACCTGAAACCTAATAAATGCAACAATGAAGTTTGCCTACTTACCCTGTGGCAGAGGTTCAAGGTTCATATTCTTTCTGCCCTGTCCTCCTTTTTTCCTTATTTTCCCATTAGTAGAGATAACACTGGAAAAGGAAAAAGTGAACACCACAGAGAGGAAAATGAACAGTTCCTTCCTGAGACCTGTAATCAGAAAAGATTTTAAATAGCTTCCATCCAGTCCTCTTCTGCCTGCTGATCAAAGCGCATTTGGCTACATGGTGGAGGTTGTGATTATACTGCTGGAGGCACATCTAAAAATGATGCATATCAATCCTAAAATGCCCTTCTTTGCTGGGAATATGAGATGGGCTTATTCATCTTAACCAAAATAAATCAAGAACCTTTGTAAAAAAGATTTGCAGACATAGGTCACCCAGTTGCTTTGAAGCTATAATTTGGGAAGAAAAATGTGATTAAACTTCTTGCAGTTTCTGATATGGGGACATAGGGAAAAGTGTTTAAGCTTCTGGAGTTATACATGGCCTCAATAGTCCTTGAGGAATATTTCTATGTCCCCAGTGGATACACAATAAATCCAATTCAGTTACTTTTCCACTAATTATGTTAGAGTTTGGGCCTTACTGAACCAACGTTATTAACAGCGATCAGAGGCTTTTCAGCAGTGGTGCCCAGGAGCATCCTATGCTATTTGATTGCATCAGGCTGAGAAGACAGGGAACTCAGGTGAATAGGCAGCTGAAGAGATGGTAGACATCACAGTTCTGACACATTATTCAGATGATATGATACTGGAACCCAAGGTACACAGAGAAAATTAGACCTCCTACTAGTAGGGCGTCTGTTTATAACAGCTGTTTGAGCACAACTAAGAGAAAAATAACAAGCTCCTGTAGGCCACCATGGAGACTGAGACCAGGCAGGGGAAAGACTCTTGATGTGCTTGTTGGGAAAAAGATTGCAAGTCTGGCTATCTGTCAACTGTTCACCAGAGAAGTAACTAAGTGATACCAGTCCAGCTGTTTCCTAACGACATCCAATGAAAGCATGATACTGAAAAACTGGCTATCCACTAGTTTTTTGAGACTGAAGGTGAAAAGCATGAAGAACCAGGCAGGGTTTGGGTGTTTCAGGACACTCACAGTAGTTCACTGGATCTTCCTTTTTTCCCTTTTTAAAAATTAGGATTATATTTCCCCCTTTCCAGTCAACAAGAACTTCACCAGACTGTCATAATGAATTAAGACAGGGAAGATGATTGATGTATTTGGAAGTATGGGGCCTGACATGATGTAAGTGGCATAGAAATACACTGATGTTTTAGCTGTTGCTCTGTAGCACTTACCCTGATCAAGGACTTTTCAGTCTCATGCTCTGCCAGTGAGGAGTGGCACAGGAAGCTGGGAGGGAGCAGAGACAGGACACCTGACCCAAACTAGCCAAAGGGGTATTCCATACCACAGCACGTCATGCCCAGTATATAAACCAGGGGGAGTTGGCCAGAAGGGGCCAATTGCTGCTTGGGTCAGGCTGGGTATCGGTCAGCAGATGGTGAGCACTTGTACTGTGCATCATGTGTTCTTCCTGGGTTTTATTTCTCTCCCTCTTTTTCCTTTTGTGATGATGACAGTTATTATTGTTATTGCTATTATTATTATTACCTTATTTTGATCATTAAACTGTTTTTATCTTAACTCAGAAGTTTTACCTTTTTTTCCAGTTATCCTCCCCATCCCATCCCCCTGGGGAGTGAGCAGCTGTGTGGTACTTAGATGCTGGCTGGACATAAAACACAACAAAAAACAAGTACCCCCTTCTCCCTTACCATAACTTCAACTTGACTTGATAAAGGCTGTCTTGCCTGTAGATACTTTCCCTGCCTCAAACAGCCAGAGAGGGAAATGTTTCCCCATAAACTGATGGAGCTGCCTGCTCTGCCTCTGGTAAAGGAAGAGATTGGGTCCTGGGTGTTGAGGACCCTATTCAGCCTCTGTGAGGATATTATGGGATTCCACAGCAGAGGATTCACAAATCCAGACTCCTGCAGTTGCCCCAGTGTAGAAGTGGCCATGTATTAGGTGAACACCTGTTTGCGAATATTGGGAGGGGTTCCATGCAGGTAATTTGGGATAGGTTCGACAGATCTTATTGCTGGCTAATAGGAGTCAGATTAGCATACATTTGCCACAGCATGCACTTGAAGAGGTAAATGCTCCTGGCAGTGTTCAAGGCCAGGTTGGACAGAGCCTTGGGCAACATATGAGGCTGCCCTGCCTATGTCAGTGGGTTGGAACTAGATGATTTTAAGGTCCTTTCCAACCTAAACCATTCTATGATTCTATGATTCTATGTCTCTGACACTGTCTCCAGGGGTGAACTCCTTTCTGTGAATGCAGGCTGGTGGATGTCATCAGGAAGAGCATGAAGGCCCCTGAAAAGCATCCCGTCAGGGAAGAAAGAGCAGTGCCGTCTGTTCCTGCCTGCTCATGGCTTCAGCACCATGAATGGTGGAGATGGCTGATTTTCACCCTCTTGGACCAATACATTTGCATGTATTTTAATTCCAGGGCCGATTTGTGGTTTGAATAGTTGTTTTCTGCCTCCCTCACTGTCCAGCACTCCACTTTCTTTTGAATTGTGCATATATCTCTGTTTATCACAGAGAGAGATGAAGGCCATGTGTAGATAGGAGGCTGAGAAGCGTACTGCAAATTCTGCTGACAGTTATTATGATGTATGTATAAAGCTTCCTCAGATGAACAGTGTTGTCTGTACAGATACAATCATGACGATGGATGAGTGTGTTGGCTTATTCTCTTTCCCATTTGTTGCTCAGAGGCAGGCCCAGAAAGGATTCCCAGGACAGAAAGAACATGCTTCCAATCTCATGTCTTTGGCTTTGCTAATGTTTTTCTGTATCGGCCATCTCTTTTTGGCTAGGTTATCAACTCTGGAGTCCCTCTCAGTTTGCACACATTTCCAATAGTCATTAAAAATCAAAACTGCAGTGCCATTTTACCAGTGATTTCGGGAGTGGCTGAAGAATTAACGTAGTCATGAAAACTAAATATGTTAAGTGACACCAGACAGGTGACCTGCTGTCCTGTCCACCTCCATGGAAGTTGTCTGTTTAAGAAAATAGCACTGTTTTAGCTATTTAATTATTAGGTACTAGGAGACACCCACAGCTGGAGGAGGATGGACTTTTGGCAACAACAAGGGTGAGTCATGCTGGGCCAGAGGACAGTCACCAGCCACCTGAGGTGAAGGAGAAAACCATGGGCAGCAGAACTGAGAACTCACCTCCCTCTCCTGGGCCAATGTACACACAGCAATTTTGCATTGCACTGGCATGTTTCATTGGCATGTTTATATTTTTCTTCATTTCCACTTGCTTCCAGCATATTGTAACAATATAATTGCCTGTATTTAGCACAGCTGAGCACAGTACTTATAGCTCTTCAGAATCCACCATAAGATAGTATAACATGTTGGATCTTGATTCCTCTGAACTGAACTAAGCGGCTGATTGCAAACTGTACTTCCATGCTGGAAGAAGTGGGGTGTTAGGGCTAGGAACAGAGACTGAAGACCTCAAAGGTACTGCTTATATCCATGGATTGCCAGATATGGTGTGAACTTCATAGAATCACAGAATGGTTTGGGTTGGAAGGGACCTTAAGCTCATCCAGTTCCAACCCCCTGCCACGGACAGGGACACCTTCCACTAGAGCAGGTTGCTCCAAGCCCTGTCCAACCTGGCCTTGAACACTGCCAGGGATGGGGCAGCCACAGCTTCTCTCGGCAACCTGTGCCAGGGCCTCACCACCCTCATGGTAAAGAATTTCTTCCTAAAGCCATTCCAACTTGTCCTGTCACTACATGCTCTTGTCAAAAGCCCCTCTCCAGCTTTTTTGGCCCCTTTATGCACTGGAAGCTGCTCTAAGATCTCCCTGGAGCCTTCTCTTCTCCAGGCTGAACAAGCCCAGCTCTCTCAGCCTGTCTCCATTGTAGAGGTGCTCCAGCCCTCGGATCATCTTTTGTGGCCTCTTCTGGATTTCCTCCAACAGCTCCATGTCCTTCTTACGCTGGTTGCCCCAGAGCTGGATGCAGGACTCAGGTTACTTCTGAAGCTTTCTTCCAGTTTTCAACTGACATTAACAAATCTCTTCATTTTGATATCATTCTAACAACATGGTATTCGTTTAGCAATGCACAACGTGAGGGAGTGCAGACTTCAGAGGGTATTACAAACTTTTCAAGGCAGGCAGTATACAAATGATAAGTGCATCTACACCTGGGTTTACATAGCAGCTGGGCAGTATAGCTGGGAAAAGCCTCCAGGTGCAAATCAGGTCACCTCTTCCTCCCAGGGGGTCACTGGTACCCCAGGTGATGCTCAGGTCTGGGTGGTTCATGCTTTGTGCAGGTGGCAGGCAGTGGTGGGAAGGGTGTGAAGGTAAGCAGAGCAAAGACAAACAACAGGGGCATCTAAATTAATTTCTCCCACATAATTTTCAGGGATTTTTCTGCTACTGTTTCTGACTTTGAAAAAGTCTTTCCACTTTGGACTTCACATCTTATAGCTTTATTATTTATGAGTGTCTATCAGCTGAAGAGAAGCAGATCATGTTTTATTGATGTTCTTATTTCAGATTAATCACAGGCTATACAGCACTTTGAGCATTTCCATTCCTCTGGTTTGTCAGGGATTGCAAGATTTGTAACAGCCCTCCCCATAGCAAAAAATGCTTTAGATTTTCAAAGGGCTTTTGTTGGGAGATATTCTCAATACATTTTCTTTTCAAGAAAAAAAAAGAATCAAAGACTTTTTTTCCTTTTATTCTGATAGTTACCATGGCCCAGAATAAAGAGATAAATGCACACACACAACGTATGGAAGAACACCCCCCCCACCCCCCAAACTAGAAGATAAGTGAACTCACTGTGTCACAGATCCCTTTTCCTTCCCAGTTTGTGCATGTGCTGCTGTACCACATTTGATCTTTGATTTTATATGTCTAATAGGATACTCCCTTACCTTTAACCAAGTGAGAAATTGGCAAAAGTAGGGGAAAACAGCACTGGGAGGTGCCCTGGGCCATTATGGGATTTCAGAACATTTTGTAAAAGCAGTCATAAACTCAGGCTTGTCTTGTACCTGGTGTTTATAAAAATGAGGCTGCTGCCCTGGCTGTGTTAGGCAATAAATCGTGAATTGTATAAGAAAACACAGCTTTATATTCAAAGTGCTTCAGTTTCTTAGAGACTGCTGCATGTACAATATGCAAAATTATATTAATATTATGTGCCATATGCATATAATTGTGCTTATTAACATGCAGAAAGCAGCAACTTATGCTTTTTTCTCTTGAGTCATGTTCTCAAAAAAGACCAAACTGCATGTGACTGCAGTGGGTATCTCCAGGCACCTGGCTTGTCTGGGCAAGAGCAGCTGGATCTGGCAGCACACGGAGTATTTCTGTGCAGCAGTGGTGTCCTCAAGCACAGGTATTGCCTGCAAACCCACAGCCATAACAGAGAAATAGGTCCATATCATTATCCTGGGGAATTAACAGCACCAGGAGCTGCCTCTTTGGTATTTCTTTGCAGACAGAGAAGCAGCAGTTACGTATACAGACAATGTGCCTGTAGCTGCCCTAGTTTTTTGGCAGCATCTGGACAGAAAAATCTGGATAGGAGAGGGGCAGTAGTCTGCTGTGCTTCATCTCAACCCTGCTTTTTACATAGGAGAGGTAGATGGGGTTGGGGGTAGGATTGCTCAGCATCATTTAAAACGTAGTGAGGATCCTTGCAGTCTTTGCATGTGTGTTGGGTGGATGAGAGGTTTCTTCTCAAGGTGACTCACTGAGGAAAGTGACAAATTCATGGCAAGTCCCATCAGCCTTTAGCAGCTGCTGGGCTGTAGGTCAGTGTTGGAGGATGAGTGGAGAGGTGGTGGTAGCTGCAAGGAGCCCAGGTGGGATAGGTACAGCCAGACATCAAACCTTGCTGAGGTTCTGCCTGCCCTGATAACATCAGCTTTGACCATTACTGCTGCAAAGCAGATAGAGAGGGTCTCGATCATCTGTCCATGAGCTCCAGTCACTGCTCCAGCGGAATAAAACTGTCCTAAAAGCTGGAAATATATCTCATGAGGGCTGGTATATCTAATCCTAGGCTGCTCCTCTTTTCTCCTGCAGGACAAAGCTGTATGGTTCTAGTGAAGTGGGAGATGATCTCTTCTCCCAAGTAACAAGTGATAGGACAAGAGGAAACAGCCTCAAGTTGTGCCAGGGGAGGATTAGACTGGATATTAGGAAAAAATTTCTTCACTGAAGGATTTGTCAAGCACTGGAACAGGCGGCCCAGGGAAGTGGTGGAGTCACCATCCCTGCAGGTAACTAAAAACCTGTAGCTGTGGCACTTAGGGACATAGTTTAGTGGTGGTCTTGGCAGTGCTAGGTTAATGGTTGTACTTGATGATCTTCAAAGTCTTTTCCAACTGCAGTCATTCTATGATTCTGCTCCAGGCAGCATCACGTCTAACAGGGCTCCCCAGTGCTTATCACTGATTTGTGCTGGTGGTTGCAGGTCTGTCAAGATTCCCATGTTGAATGTGAGCTGACTCTACACTGACCCACTTCGAGGGTGGTGCCTTTCCTGGTCCCTGGCCCATGAGCTACATGCAGACGAGCTGTATCTGCTGCCAGTGGTGCTGGAGAGGATGGAGGGCCTCAAGATGACAGGACTGAAGGTGTGGCACAGTACAGCTCCTATCAGACCCTACCATATAGCCCATTAGAGCTGTGGTGTGGGGATCTTCCCATGTAAGGAGCAGTGTGAGTAGTCTGAAGGATTCCAGTGCTATTCACTGCTGAGAAACTAGGTCTGTCTGAGCTGCCTGCTTCTCTGAGATTAAAAAGACAACCAACCTGAACAACTCCCAAACTATTTCTGTGGTTCATTAGGCTCTGTGTGCCTCTAGGAAGTCCTCAAATGCAAGGACTTCACAGTTCTGACCCAACAGTCCTTTCTACTCCCCAGTTGAGAGAAGGTTGTTTCCCCTGGAAAGGAAGCCTGCCTTTGTGCTGTGGGTAAAATCCCAGTGGGTCCTTTGATTTGTCAAAAGTGAGAGTGTGCATGAAGTGAACCAGGCTCTGGAATTTTCCCAAATACACCCAGCACTTGCTCTGACTTTGATCAGCAAAATACAGTCATCTCAGGAGGATGTTTATTTTATTTTGGGTTAGGGCTCAAATATCTTTGGTGGACATCTTCAAAAGCTGCACTGGCCCCAACTACTGTGCAGATAACAATGAGTTGCTCTTTGAAGTTGGGATCTGTATGCCTGGTGTGTCAAGACTTGATAGCATTGAAAATCCTTGCTTTGGGATCAAGGGCTCCTCTGTCTCCATTAAATTATATGCCAGGCATGAAGCTGTATCCCTCTTGGACTGGAAACAATAAAGACTGCAACAATCCTGCTAAACAGCTTGGACAAGAAAAGTCCACAAAACTAAAGAGGAAAGTGAGGCTGATTGTTGTGTGTCCTGGTTTTGGCTGGGATAGAGTTAATTTTCTTTCTAGTAGCTGGTACAGTGCTGTGTTTTGGCTTTAGTATGAGAATAATATTGATAAACACCAACGTTTTAGTTGTTACTAAATAGTGCTTTCCCTGATAAAGGACTTTTCAGTCCCATGCTCTGCCAGTGAGGAGGGGCACAAGAAGCCAGGAGGGAGCACAGCCAGGACAGCTGACCTGATCTAGCCACAGGTATATTCCATACTACAGCATGTCATGCCCAGTATATAAACTGGGGGGAAGTTGGCTGGGAGCCACCAGTCACTGCTCAGGGACAGGCAGAACAACAGCCAGTGAGAGGTGAGCAATTGTATTGTGTTTCCTGAGTTTTATTCTCCGTCTTTTTGCGTTTCCCTTTTAATTACTATCATCATGATTGTATTACATTTTACTTTATTTCAATCATTAAAGCGTTCTTATCTCAACCCACAGGTTTTACCTTTTTTTCCAATTCTCCTCCCCATCCCTCTGGGGAGGGTGAAGTGAGCGAGCAGCTGCATGGTATTTAGTTGCCAGGTGAGATTAAACCATGACAGTCCTTTTTGGTGCCCATCATGGGGCTTGATGTAACACCAGATCTGACTAGAATGCATTAGAACAAAATTTTGTATGAGCATTCGTTACATTAATTTAATAGTTGCTAGTCACAATGTTTATTTATTTACTTTCAAAGTTGGTGTGTTTTTTCTTAAAGTAGCATTATGTATCACCTTACTTGCAGTGTATGTTCCCTGTTGTGCTGTTTATCATCCGTGAGAACGTGGCTAAGGTTATCATGTTGTTGTACTTTGTAACACTGGCTTATGATATGAAAGAATTGCTTGTGGTGAAACTGTTCTAGTAGTTTCACAACAGCGTTGTCATCATCTCCATACTTTGGGAGCCATCTATCGGAAACTGTTGATAATCATACCTTTTACCTTTTCACCTCTGAGACTCAGTCCATGGGGGAGATACCTCCCTTTGTCCTCCCCTTCTCTTCCAGGCCAATTGCATTAGCTTTTGAGAATTTTGAATATCCTTGGGGTGTTCAAACCAGCATGTTCCTATTGCTATGTCTTCTGAATGTGTTTCAGATTTTTTTTAAGGTTAAGCAACTATTTAAGGATACTGCCCAGAGATCTTCCCTGAGGCTGAATAGTTATGAGTGGCAGGATGTGCGGGATAGTGTGGGCAAGTACCTAGGGCAGTGGGCACCTCCAGTGCTCTGGAACTTCACCCCTGAACAAGTGCAGAATCTGGCCAAGAGTATTATCTTGGAAGAGTTAGAGGTGGAACGCCACTAATGTCTTTCTGCATGAGGTGCTTTGGTGTGTCCCTGGGATGGGATGAATTGCCAAGCTTCCTGACTGAAAGATTTTAAGGTTCTTCAGAGCTGCTACCATAAGCAAATGCCATCTGCTTCTCTGCATCTCCTCTCAAAATATGTCTGGTTCTCTGGAGCCCTTTTTTTCTCCACAGACGGAGCTGACTGAAGAAAAAGCATCTCACGGAAACCCTTTATTCATTCCTGATTGTACAGACCCCCTCCTTCTCCCGGCTGAACTCATCCATCCCATCCTGTAATAATATTTCAGCAGGGAAAGTTAGTGAGGTAGCACCATTCAGGATTTTTATCTGAGTTCTCATGGATCCTTTGTATCTGGAAAGAAGGAAAAGCATCAGCATGACGTGACAAGCCACGTTTTCAAGCGTAGCCAAAAGAAATATCCACTGTCCCAATCTGAAAATGTTCTAGATCTTAAAATCCAGGTCCAAACCCTTTGCAGACATAAACTAGCACAACTCTTCAGGCTTTGGCAGGGCAATGCCAGCTGCAGGCACTGATTTTCACTAATAAGGCTATTTGTTTGCACAGCCATTTACACCAGTGAAGACCCAAAGTTGCTTCCATCTAGCTACTCTGACACATATCCCCGTGATATTAGTGTGTGCAGAGATGTATTATGTCAGGATTCAACTTTTCATGCTGCTGTACTGTTCCCAGCTTGCCACAGTGTAATTAACCAGTTGCAGGGCTCAACCACAGCTCCTAGCAGGTGAGAGGATTCTCATCCTTCAGACTGTGTAAGTGCTCACACTGCAGCCCAGAACTAGTTAGGTTTCCTGTGGTTATTCTGATGGCCTCTGTACTAAGTAGAGGCAGCACTGCAAGTACCTTACTGAAGAAGGAGATGCTCCAATTTCAGTTTTGGAGAAGATGAAGGGTGTGAAGAGTGGATGTGTGTGGTAAAGTTGTGCTACCTGTATGAAGTTAATAACATATTTGTGATCCTCAGCTTGATATTTTTTCTATTAAGGCAAAATGCATTTTTCTAACACACAGATATTGGAAGATTTTGTAAAAATCCTCATAAATCTTTAAAGCTACTAAAGTGCTTTAGTCAAGCATCCTTAAAGCCGTCAAGCTGCAAGTAACTGTGTTGGGTCCTCCTTTACTGTGAAATTCTCCTTTCTTCTTCCAACAGACCTGGAGGCAAAACCACAATGCTTTGGTTATTCTGAGCATCTGTGCGTTTGACCCAGTTACTGTACAGTGTCTGTCAGCTGAGAGCATATAATGCTGACATGCCTGATGCTGGAAGCTAATTAGTATTTCCTTTGTAACTTACTTAGGAGGGGGCTAAGAAGGAGGTGAGAAGAGGGGGTATGTTGAAGAAAGTATTTCAAGACCTTGCAGTACTTTTAATTTTGAGTGTGATTTGGGTCATTTCTGCCTGAAGCTGGATGCTGAACTTAAATAAAAATATGTACGTGCTTATATATCTATCTAGACACGTGTGTGCGTATAAAAAGAAAGAAATGTATCTGGAAAATCTGTGAAGTTTGCAGTGACAGCATATAATTAAAGAAACAATCCATCTGTAGAGTAATAGATAAGCTGCTCTTACTGTCAGTGTAGAGAGCTATTTAACCTTTTCTGGACCAGAAAAGTAAGTGGTGGAAATCTTCACTGTCTAGCTCATTTGCACTAGCTAGTGAATGATGTTTTAAACCTAGGCTTGAGAAACTAGCTCCAGGAAGATAAAACATTGGAGAGTTCCCATAATTTTGGCATCAGTGCCGTGCACAGCTGCTTTGTCATCCTAGAGGTTGTGGAGCACCCTTCAGATGCTTTGTACTCAAAGTCCCACTGATCAAAGGTGTCTTAATCCTGATGAATACCTAGGACCAAGGAGAACCATGAAGCAACATTTTTAGATCTACTGCGTGGGCAGTTCTGAAAACAGGAAGGACAATAGATTATATATCTC
>NW_009929794.1:19278-19595 GCF_000696875.1 Nestor notabilis | reverse complement strand
GCTTCGTCGCTGCCTGCGGAATCGGCTCATTTCGATACATTCGGAAACACCATTTGCATGAGCTCGGTCGTCGAACCGGTGGTGCGGTAAAGCGTGTTGTGTAGGTGCAGAATGGTTATAGACGGGCATGCTGCAGGGGGTCCCGGCTTCGTCGCTGCCTGCGGAATCGGCTCATTTCGATACATTCGGAAACACCATTTGCATGAGCTCGGTCGTCGAACCGGTGGTGCGGTAAAGCGTGTTGTGTAGGTGCAGAATGGTTATAGACGGGCATGCTGCAGGGGGTCCCGGCGTTCGGACCGCTAGCTCACAGGCGG
>NW_009929794.1:0-19255 GCF_000696875.1 Nestor notabilis | reverse complement strand
AGGCGCGGCACGCCGTGAGTGGGGGGAGTCGTGCACACCACCTGCCAGCGAGACAGGTGCCGTTCCAGCTACGAACGGGTGCGGCAGAGAGAAACGGGGTTAGCTGTAAAGGCAACAGTTCAGTGTGATGCAGTTGTTGATGTGGAGATGTGTCCAGCGCGGTTCCGTGTTGTCTGTTAACCTCTCCCGCTGGGAGAAGGGGTATGATGGAGTCCATCATGCTGCCCTGTGTTTTGGTTGCCTCTCCTGCTCGTTCCCAGCAGCACTCCAGCCACCATCCCCTCTGTTCAAGCATGGTTGCTCTGCACAAGTCCTCCCTGTCCTGCCTGTGTTCAGACACAGCCCCTGCGTGCCCTTTGGGGCCGTTCCTGCGTCTTGGCACATGGCTCTGCTGTGTGATCGGCCCTTCGCCAAGCACCACAGCTCCAGCCTGCGTGGTGTGTGGGGGAACGGGGCAAGGCGAAAAGGATCTAGCGATGGCAGGGTGTGCCCTGCCTGCTGCTTGGCTGCACATGACAGCAGACAGTAGTGTGGGGTGGGGAGGATGAGTGATAAGGGCTGTGAAACTTGCTGCTTGCCGTGTGAGTGAAACTTGCTAAGAGCCAGGGCTGCAAATCCCCCAGTGAGGTCCTTCAGGACAGAAGCCTTCCACTCTCCTTTATGTGAGAGGAGAGTTCCCATCTGGCTTCCTCCCCACACATGCTTAAGAACAGTTTCCCATGTGCCTCGGACATTGGCTTTTAGGTGAAACACTTGAACGCAAAACATACTTTTTCAGCCTGATGACAGGCCATTGGCATCTAACAAAGCTTTAGGTCAAAGTCAAAATTCAGAATGGGAGAAACACCTGCAGACGTGGCCGTGCAGAAGTAGTCAAATGACAGCAAAATCTCATTCCCTGAGCCAGCCAGCACAGCCCATACCTTACAAAGACTTGCTTGGGGAGGAGAGTATGTTAAAGGAAATAACAGGACCATGACCCTCTGAACAGGGAAGGGGAAATGAGAAGTGTGTGTGTGTATGCACAAGTCATCTCTCTGGTTACCTGTCATGCCCAGTGGTGCCATGCCCACAGCTGCCAGGAGAAAGGGAGAGGCCCAGCTGCTCATTGCATCCGGTCATGAGCTTGCTGCCACCTGCCTGGCTTGAATGCCTTGGGTGCTTTGCAGCTGGCAGGGGCAGGAGGCGGTGAACAGAGGTCCTCAGTGACCTCCTCCTCTTCTGCACTGGACCAAAGGTGTCAACATGGGGGCGTCATTTGGTGGTAGCTCTGAAGGAAAACTGGTTGCTGGCAGCAGCTGTTGTTCCAAGCAGCTGCTTTGCCCCCATCTACCATCCCCTGCCCCTAAAACAGTAGGACAGACACAACCCTGTCTTGACTTCTGCCTGTGAGGAACAGGGAAAGTGAAGCTTTGAAGGATTTGGCCCACCAAGACTTGGCAGGCTGCGTCCATACAGCTCGAACCTCAGGAAGCTCTATGCCATATGGCCTGTTTACTTCTGCAGTAGCGGAATAGCTGGAAGCACAAGGCATTTAGATATGGGGGTAGGGAGCAGAGCTAGCATTAGCTGGTGGGACCAGAAAGTTAGCTTTGTGTTTTGCACTGAATGGAGGAGGGAGAACCTCCTGATGTTTCAGGTGTCTCTGGACATGGTCAGCAAGACCTTTCAAGACAGGATCCAGTGTATTTTGCATCATGGCAGCACGGTGGCAAGAGGTTTGATCGCTTCACTGCTATTTGCATGGGCAGAAGGGTGTTACAACTTAGCCACAGTTTACTTTTACTAGTTCTTTTGTTCCACAGAAATGTTGTGGGCTTCCACTGGAAGTGGTGGCATGAAAATAAACGTGTCAGCATGGCAGTCCCACCTCCTCCCACTGCTGAAATCTTTGTGTTCGCCACTAAAACCAGAACTGCAAGTCATTCTGTATCTCCATAGGCTTCCCACAAAGCCTCAATCCATTTGACTGCTCAGCTGACTGCTCAAAATGTCATCCGTGATCTTCAAGGCAGTGGTGCACCTTCTTCAAGGCTTTTAAGTTTCATTTATTTCATTAAATATAACTAGATGCAGCCAAAAAGTTAAGCCTAAAATTCAGAGCAATATTCTGGATTGCTATGGTCCAGAGAGAGAGTTACCTGATCAGGGGGCAGTTCTTCTCATCTAAGGCGGTTATTTTAGTAAGGGAGAGACTACCTTCTGCTCTCTGGTGACTGCAGAGGAAGTATGGATGACTAGGTTAGGCCTGACACCTGAGTTTCAGTCTGATGAATCCGGGTGATGAACCTCACCATTACCTCTAGCTGGAACCAGCCTTTACATATAATTTCTGTTTACTTTTACAGAAACCTCTGCATAGTGAGCAGGATAGGACTGCTACTGTAAGCAATGGCAAGATAGGAGATTAGGTCCAAAAAGCCTAGGAGAAGCCCACAAAAATGATGGCATTGAAGTACTGACAGTGATTTTTAGCAAGCACATTTAATTCCACAGTATATCTGAAAGCAAAATATAAAACCAAGAAAAAACTTAAGTTATTCTTGGTTTTTTTCCCCTCCCAGTTTTTAATAGCTAGATACAGACAATCTAAACCTGGATCTACCCTTCTGTCTGCAGGACTTCATGCAGGAGTGTTTGGCTCTGCCTTGGATTACTGGTGGCTTTCTGGTTGTACAGGGAAGACAGGCACTTAAGCACGTGTCAGAGAGCAAGCTGAGGCTGTGTTTTTTGTTTCTGTGTGAATAAGCCCACTGTCTCACCGCTGTGAAGCAGAAAAAAGCAGCGCAAACCTGGGCTGCTTGAGCCCTGAGCAGTGCAAGGGGCCAGCTTGCATCCTACTGCTGCCCTCTCCTTCCAGCTGGCTGCTGCCTGGGCTGCACCCCCCATTCACGTAAAGGGTTTTGTTTGCTTTTTTTGTTTGTTTGATATTTTATTGAGCAGAAGGTTGGCACAGTTACCACAAATTTACTTTTCCTCGTTTGTCGTCAATACAAACTCTTGATTCTCTGCACTATCATGAAATATGATGTGGAAGTCATTACTTTGCCATGAAAAACAGGCAACTCAGATGGTCTTTGGAAACTGGAATTTGAATGCATATTGGTGAGCCAGGGGTTTACAAGGAATGCTAAGTAAAGGATCTTTTAGAGACTCAGCGGAAGCATGGTAGAAAACAGAAAATGTAGAGCTGTTTCAGGGACTTGCCCATTCTACTTGGTAAGACCCCACCTCAATCCTGCTGCTTGGCGCAAACCTCTCACATCAAACAAAGCAGCAGCTTTTAAAGCCTACTGAATAGAAAGAAGCATACCAGTGGGGAAGAATGTCCCTCGTGTCTTTTGAAATGAGCCCATGCTCCTGAAAATGCAATTATGAACATCCCCCAACAAGCCTTTATCCCTGACAGTGACAGGCAGTGGTAATCCCAAAACAAGGAGCAAGGAAGCAAAACCTGGTAACCGCAGCTCATTTCTTATGCCTCAGTTCAGGATACATCACTACTAATTTGTCCGACACTTCCTGCTCATCATCCAGAGTGATGTGAATCAAACCTTTCCAGATCCAGTCATTGGTTCTTTAGTGACAGAAAGTGATCTCACTGATAGGTCTCTGATATAGGGAGCTGAGGCATACAAAAACCAACTACAGAAATAAGAGCTGTTTCTTGGAGTGCTTGGCAGACACCAAGTAACTATGTGTGTTCTTTGTGGTTCACAGTAACATTGGGAGCTATTGCAGAGCTTTGGAAGGAAAGGTAATAGGCTTTAGTGACTCACTGTGGCTAATACATGTACAAGGAAGTAATAAACAGCTCTGTAAGCCCATCTCTGTGGCATCATACGCTCGGATCAGGTATCACAGAGACTTGGTTAACGCTATTGAATACTTTGCCAAATCATTGAATCCCTTCCTGTTCCTAACAATCCATCCAAGATCTGATGCTGATGTTTACCAATTTACAGGATAAGAAACACAAAGTATTAGAGTGGTTACCCATCACAGGCTTTGTGCTTTGCTTCCAGGTCACCCACAGTATCAAGTGTGTACATAAATACGTTGTCATTGTTGCTTCACATGGCTTCTCCCTGAACAAACACAGTAGTTGTCTTAGGATTTTAAGTGATCCCAGGGGCAAGGAGACATGGTATATCTCAGTATGTAGGAAAGGAATGTTTGAGACAATCCTATCTCCTTGGCATTGCTATACATTAAAATCTGGAGATGTTTCTGGGTTTAAACTGTGATCTCAGATCCCAGCAGACTGGAGAGTGACAGATGAAAGGAGGTTAATACCTGTTATGCCAGGAGACAGCTTTGAGATTTCACAACACCACATGTTCTCTACAAATAATGAGAAAAACGTTACCAGTATCATTTAAATCACTCAGTACCACTCTGAAAAGGCATCCCTTCAGTGACATAAGACTATTCCAACCAACCTATAAATCAACACCCATTAAAGCAAGTTACAACATAGTTCTCCCTTGGTAAGTTATGGGTGAAATGTATCCAATATTACAAAATACTCTCAAAATTACAAGTGGCTTGCTTTGTACCTTTAAATTTTTCTATACAGTGGACCATATACAGCCATCACATAAGTACTTGGAAGTGGTGCTATAATTGGTGCTGCTTTCTCTTGCAGCAAGGGCTGAGTTTGGGTCAGTTATCTCCATACAGTAGTTTCACTTAATGAGAAAAACATGACCCAGATTTCAGATGAAATAAGTAAGCTGAAAATTCTCAGGGTTGTTGCCATAGTTACTTGAAACCGCCTGTTAAAAATGGTAAGAGAGGGAGGAGGAAAAAGTAGAAGAGAGCAGTAGCATGGTCAGGGTTAGACCATGTGATAAAGACAGAGGCAGTGATCTTGAAGAAGCAAGACTTCAGTGATAACACTTGGAGCAGGTTAGCTGGGAAGGCAGTATTTTTGCCTTGTTGTTACGGTTGATTCTATGGACATTGCTTATTTATAAGTGGTTACCACAGTGACTGAACGCAATGCACTGGCAGCTATTGTATCAGCTAAAGCAGAAAGGTATTGGGTAGGGAGAGAAAGATTTCTCCACAATTCATTTAATAAAGAGATGACCTCATTTTAGAAGACCAGAGTGCTTGTTTTTCCCCCTTTACAAACAGTGAAACTTGCAGCAATCATATTTAATTAGAATAAACATTTTAGCCTCTGAATAAGTTGACAGCAGAAATGCTCCAGCTTTATATAAGCACAACTGCAGACGTACTACATTAGACAACATTGTTGCCCTAATGCAGACAGGATCAAAATACCCAGTGAGATACAAGCTGAAAAACTAAGAGAGCTGGTGACTGTGCTTGCGAGTCTTTCCTGTTACCATTTTATATTGTTGGTAGCCTGTCATTTTAGCTCAGGCAAGGCACTGGAGTAGTTGGAAAACTGCTCTGTCCTAATCTGAGATTGTATTTTCTAAACACTTCTATATCAAAATCTGCCTTGGTCCCAAGGAGCAAATTCTTCCTTTCTTGCTGCCTTCTCTCAATCTGTAAACATATTGAGACTTTTGTGTCCCTTCCCCCCTCCAGTTCTCTGAATTGGTGTCCTTGCTCAGATAGCATCATTGTGCTTTGTAAAGAGAACAAAAGCTAACTCACAATGCTATAGAGAACTATGTTTCACTAAGAATGCGTTTTCTCTTAGAGCTGTCAGGCTGTATGTGCAGTACCGTGGTTAAGAGTTTTCTGCTGGTTTTAGAATAGGGAAAGCTCACTTGTTCACACAAGTTATACAAGCAAAATTTGAAAAAAAAAATAAAATATATATATATATATATACACACACATACACATACCATAAATAGCAGCATAGGTTAAATGATTACATAGCATGAGAGGCAGCTGCTGTTACCCTCGTTAAAGAAGCCTTGTAAGTTATCTCTTCTGACCCTATTTATTAGAGTGGTACCAAATGACCTCCGCATTTGACTCAAATCAGCATTTAGTCTGGCAACAGCAGAAGAGACTGTGACCTATTTTAATGCCATAGTAAGTTACAGTCCAAGCCTCCCCTTGAAGAAATGAGGTCAAGAGATCTGAAGCTCAAACTGGGGAGAACGGGAGAACGAAGACAGACCAAGAGCTTTGCTGGTATTGTCTCCCTCTTGAATTCCTAAGGGTGCTGCATTCCTTAGAAGCAATCTAGCAGCACTTGTTCCAAAAGGTGAGAAATTCTTTTCTGTCCCAAACCATGGTAGACAACAACAGCTGACACTGCAGCACCAGCCTTGGCAGCAAGACAGGAAAGGCCATGTGGTTCTCTGTCTTACGGTTCTCTGTCTTGTGGTTCTCTGTCCCTTGCAGTATGCAAAGGACAGCACGAGGAATCAGACTGCACAGGTTTCTAGTGGCAGGACCTATCCTACAGTTGAAAAGTTGTTCAGATTAAAGCAAGCTGTGAAATCAAACAGGCATTCCAGAATAACAGAATATAGAGAGAAACCCTACAATCTTATAAATAAAATGCAAATACTGAGCTCTTAACTGTGGATTATTACTAATCAGTGAAGCTAGCATAGCCCCATTCTTGTATCCAATGCTACCTGAAGGGGGAGGGTGGGGGGTGGGAAATAGGTGTAAGAGAGCAAATTAAAAAAGGAAGCTCTTAGCTCCTGTAAAGTGTTCAGGCTCAAGAATATAATAACCTCCAGTCTCTTAAAAAATGTTCACTTTCTGGATTATCCCAGACAGCAAGATCCCAAAATGGCCATATGCCAATGCGTCTCAGTATTTTCTGTCAGAGGAAGAAGGCACAGATTAATGATACAATTACTTACTGCTGTAATTCCTCATGTTTTCTCCTCAAGATTCTTCCTCCTCCTGCCCTCTTCCCTCCCCCCTCCCCTCATTTAAACAGAAATGGTAGGTAGATGTGACAGAGGTGACAAAACACTCGGTGGCACCCTGCTCACAGGAACATTTTTGTCACTGGACAGACTGACGGGCTGTGGGACATCCATCCCCAGGCCCAAGTTCTCCATCCCAGCCTGGGCCTTTGTCCCTTGAAGTCCCATGAAGGATGCTTTGCTCCACCCATTCCCTTTGTAGAAGCCTGTATGGATTGCAGGAATCATCACAGGTTTAAAACCTCAAAGCAAGTTAGAGCCCACTTCCCACCTGCAATTCACTCTTGTACTTACCCAGTATAAAAGAAGCTGAGCCTTGTCATGGTGAATGGACAGAAAAAAGAAAGGAAAGAAAAAGGTAGAAAGAAATACATGAGAGACTATTGTGCAGGCAACTACCAGGAAAATGAGGAAATAAACTCTTGTAAACAGTATTCCCTAGGTAGGGAAGTTAAGATAATCAGTGGCTAATCAACAGAGGTAAGAGCACCACAGGAGGCTAGAGCATTACATGTGTTACAAACTTCACCTAAGAACAGGCCAAAACGACCACGTTTCTTACTTACGAAGTTTAACTCACCTAGAGGTTTTTTCCTCCAGAAATATGAGAACAAGGTGGCAAGATGATCAGTTACCCTTTTCTGCTTGCATCTCACTCATTTAGTCTAACACTTCTTACATTCCATGAGATGGGGAGGGAGAGAAGATGACTACTTTAGTCACAAGACAGCAGTACTGAAAGAACAGCTCAATACACCAACTTTCTAAAGCAACAAGTAGCAGTCAATAATAAGTTTTACCTATACAGCAGAGCATGCCCTATAAACCTCTTGTATGCACATTACAAAATTCAGCTACCATTCAATTTGGATCACAGTATCAGTCTAGGATTAAAGCAAGTCTTAATTGACCATCTTATTATTGCTAGAAGACAATATGCAATACTTACTCAGCCCTGAATTCAACCCTGAGAGCCCTGAACTCAACCCTGACTATCACAGGAGGAATACTCAGTCAAGTACACACACCCCTTTTTTCGAGGGGTGGCAGGGAAGTGCTAGGTATTACAATCCAGAGGACACTTGCCTAAACTCAGTACATACAAAGGATAATAACTTACTTTTCCAGCCTGTTTTTGCTTAATGCTGTTACAGTAATAAACTGACACCCCATACTAAAATTTCACTTCTGAATCTGGTATCACAGTATGACAAATAAAACTTTTCAAAATGTTGAAAGGATTTATTGCCATTTGGAACATGTTTATTGTTCAAAAACACTGCACTGAAATAAAATCCATCACACACATTCTTCGTTACCTATATCTTTACAGCAGTGTAATTTTCAGGCAGGTCATGCAGGAAAACCACTCTCCCAATGACATTAAAAACTACTGAAAGGCACCTCATGTCCTTCAGGTGTTAGCTTCAAAAAAGTTAAGTTATCTGTGTAAGGATTACGTACATCTAGAACAACTCAAACAGTAGGAAAAAACAAAATCCATTCAGAACTTCTTAAAGAACAGTACCAGACCTTGTTGCCTTCATTCATTCAGTGCTATCGTTTTGCTCTTCCAAGTCTTTTTCAAATAATGTGCGACTTAAAAATGGATAGTAATGAAGTCGTCTTACTGAGACAAGGCATGCAGTAAGGGAAGAAGGATAGCTGGTCACTTCCAGGCTGCCTAGCTACACATTTGTTCTTGTAGATTAGCAAGCCACTGCTTAAGTTAAAAAAAAAAATAAAATAGAATAGGAATGAATGCACCCAAGTAAAATGGCTTTTAAGAATGTTAATATCATGATACCACCTACAGTTGTCAAGCCATCATGGGCCACTTTCGTAGACTGTTTGATAAAAAAGTTGGTTTTCATATATTGCTTGTTATTCAGATGACTAACTTTTTATTAAAAGGGTAGTTATTAAGGACCTGTAAGGCAGTGAGACTTCAAATACAATGGTTTACATTGCTGAATATTACTCTCTAAAAGGCAAGATAAAAAAAAAATTAGTAGAAGGATTCTTGGTGAGGTCATTCATAATAGGTGTTTGTTTTAACCCCATTGTAATTGTCAGAGCAACTGTAGATGGCAGATCTTCCTTGGTTGTAATTCAGGATAAACACATTCCATGGCTTACTTCAAAGTAGACATTTAGTTCTTTTTCTCAAGCCTGCCAAGAGAAGATAATATTTTATAAGAGTGAATATTCAGCTGCAAGTGCTATAAAGAGTCTGGACTTAAACCAGAACTTTAGGAATGAAAGACATTTGGACAGTTACTTATAGAAAGGCAGGTCCATTTGCAGTTTTGCTCACTTTCTAATTTATAGTTCAGGAAGCTTTGTCCTCCCATTGCTCCACATTGATTTCTTGGAGCAGAAGTGAGAAGAGCCATAATCCTGACTCACGAGGACTACCTGGGGCAGTGTCTGCACTACTTGTTACACAGTGAGGGTGTGAGACTGCTTGCAGTCTGTTCCCCGGTCACACTCAGTTGTATCTATCTACCCGATATATAAAAGAGTCATCTTAGAGAGATTTTGCTTAATTTCTATTTCAGACATACAACCCCTTCAGATGTTTCCATCTCAAAAATCAGTTACTGAAACAGACACATGCAGACTAATGAACATAATACATGAAACAAACCCCAGAATAGCCAGCAGCTGCGTAAGTCCTATCTACATCCATGACCATAAGGGTTTTCACTCTTTTCTGTGTGTATCCCTCAGAAGCTTCAAAGGGAGTGCAAGGCAACAAGTCATAGTTAGCCTACTGACAATGAGCTTGCTAAAGTTTTCAAAAGGTAATGAAGTTAAACATGTTCAGAAGCCATGTAAGGGTTTCCACCACAGTTAGAAATCTACTAACAGAGTAGAGCCATCAGTTTGACTTCCCTTTTTTGATATGTAACTTGCCTGTATTTGATCAGTCGTCCTCCTTGAGTAAGCTGTGCAACTTCGTTAGTGAAGTGGCATGCAAAAAGAAGCCAGTTCCTTGGCTGCACTTTGTAGGCAAATCTCATGAAAGCCAAAGAGTACAAACACAGTGCTGCAAAACATGATAGATATTGATAGATTTTTAATACCTCCATTTTGTTGAGGCATAATTTTCATACTAATGGAATGTAATGACAGTTACAATGCTTCTCACGGCTTTTAAATTTTCCAGTAGTCCTACAAACGTGTCCATACCAAGGATCCAATGAAGGAAAACACACAACAGTACTCATTTTTGCTACACAAGAATATCTACAGAGCTGAAGCTTTCCACAAGAACTCTGTTCCCTCATATGCTTTCCTGTGATGCAGCTGAGTCTTTAGTTTATTACCTGTCCTGGCTTCAGCTGGGATAGAGTTAACGTTCTTCCTAGTAGCAGGTACAATGCTGTGGTTTGGCTTTAGTATGAGAATAATGTTGATGACACACCAATGTTTTTAGTTGTTGTTAAATAGCACTTTCCCTGATCAAGGACTTTTTCAGTCTCTCCTGCTCTGCCAGTGAGGAGGAGCACAAGAAGCCAGGAGGGAGCAGAAACAGGACACCTGACCCAAACTAACCGAAGGTGTATTCCATGCCACAGCACATCATGCCCAGTATATAAACTGGGGGGGGTGGGAGTTGGCCAGGAACTGCCAATCACTGCTTGGGAACAGGCTGAGCATTGGTCAGTGGGTGGTGAACAATTGTACTGTGCATCACTTGTTTCCTGAATTTTATTCCTCTGTCTTTTTCCTATTATTATGTTTTCCTTTCAGTTATTAAACTGTTGATATCTCAACACACAGGTTTTGCATTCTTCCAGTTCTCTTCCCCATCCCACAGGGAGCTGGGGGAAGGGGAGAAGTGAGCAAGCAGCTGTGCAGTACTTAGATGCTGGCTGGGGTTAAACCACAAGACTACCTGAACTATCTCAGCCAGAGAAGAGTTAATCCCAATGAGACATGGCCTGTCCTATACAATTATTCTGACAACTTCTAGGACAGAGTATTTTTGAAATACTAATTACTTAAATACAGTTCTTGCTGGGAACATTTTAAAATGGACTTCAAGAGAAGGTGGCTTCTATCTCCAGGAAATCATGAACATTGAGAAGCATAAAGCTTTGTTATCTGCTTTCCAGGAAGATAAGAAACAATTTTAATCTACTCTATTGTAATTGCACTTAAATGCAGGAAGTTACAACCAAAGATGTCAGTAGTTTTGCAAAGTTCTGACAGGCTTAATAAAAAAAACCACACCAAAACCCAGGAAACTGTCCAAGGAAAACAGCCTCTCTTAAAGTACAAAACCTAAAAGATGGAAGAAAAACATTTGTACGTACACCGCCCTATGTATATTTATAAAAATTAAAAGTGTGTCTCAACTTGGCTGAACTGGGTAGCTGCCACCAAAACACTATTTGCAAAACAGTTTCACTATGCCAGAGACTATTCTAAACGGTCTTCCATCTTGAGGAAGCCAATTAGGAGACAATTACTGTAAGCAGAACCTAGCGTAAATTTCCATAACCTAAAGCTATTTGCTTGGGGAGAGAAGAATTACTCAGAATTAAGTTAACTGAGTTAAGGAAGAAAATAATAAAAAAATTAAGCTAATAAATTAAAGCTACCAGATTTATGATCCTAGAGAAGAATTTGAATGTAGAGACAGACATACAGGCAAAAAGCTATATATGGTCCAAAAATGGGGGAAAAAAATATTGTTCATGCATTTAAAAACGTTTCTCACTATTCCATTAAGAATCACACTAGCCTCTCATAGGCAACTGCTTTGCAAGGAGTTAATCTCCCTCAACTGCTTTTTGCACTCTGAAGACTAAGAATTGCCATTTCTTCACTTTTTCAGTGTTGATATTTTAGTCTCATACTAACCACAAAGCATCATTGTTCTTCACACAAAGAATGAAGTTGGGTAAATGACACATTCTGAACTAGTGTGTGTATAAGTAGTATAAGATACAAAAATAATTACACTTTAGGAGTGAGTCTGGTGATCAAAACTGCCAAGACTCAAGACCTACATCATCCCTCTCCCTCCAAACTACTGGAAAACTCTCTGAAAAAAAAAACCCCAAACAAAACAAAATCCCACCACTCTGCAGTGCCTCAGTTTTCAAGTGGCCTCTGAAATTATGTAATAAGATATTTGTATCTATATGCTTTAATCACAAGTGTGCAGGCAACTAGTAGTGTATCACTTGATAAATTATTAGTTGTCTGAAATAAACTTGAAAGAAAAATCTCTGTTCTGTAGTCTGTTTACTGACAATTAGTTTATCTTACGTCTTACCAAATGTCATTCGGCCACTAACGATTTCTGGCGATTTCTTCATATCATTAAAAGCAGCAATAGGAAGTCCCCAGTTGGCAACTGGCCCCCAAAAGTGCTGCAAAGACAGAAAATGAAAATAAAGTTACACAGAAACACAGACCTCTTATGGTATTCTTATAGTTCTTTTTAGCCACACAAAGCTTCAGAGGACAGGGTTAAAGGTAAAATTCCATGTTAAGATAGGGACTACTTTTGATGTAAAGGAGAAAAACTAAACCCTTCTTCTAGCAGGATCTAGCCTTCAGGGTGAAAGGAAGAGGAACCCACTCCGAATGTTCTTCCAGACTGAAGAGGAACTACTGAAAGGCCACTGAAATGCAGTTTTGTGTAATTATAATACCTTGGCCATCACTGATCAGTATAAACATGTAACAGCCTCAGATTTATAGCTCACTTCTGTGCAGAGAATTAGCATTCATCTCTTTCAAATAAGGCTTTTCAAAAATGTAATGAAAGCACAAGGACTTGCTGAACTGAAGAACTGGAACTGTTTTCATGTTATGCCAAGGATGAAGAAATGCTCAGCACGCATCTTCTTCCAAGTGCTTACACCATCTTTTGAAAGAGCAGGGCCATGCAACCAAACCAAGTTGTTACCTAAAGCTTCATCTGTAATGGCCAAAACAACCTGGTGGCTACCGAAAGCTCAGTGATTAGACAAATATAAGAGTAGAGCAGTTAGGTAAAGGTGTGTACACAGGAAAAGAGAGACAAGAAGTGCAAAGAATCAATTCAGAAAAACTGATGAGAGCTCCATTTGACAAGTATTGTCTAAAAGACTGAGAAAAATAGTCTCCCAGGTCAAATATCCACTATTGTTAAAAGTAACAAGCCTTCAGTAGAATTCTTTCCACAGAAGATGCATGCAGTACTTGCATCAGCTTCTCCTAATGAGAAACTACGGATGTGCAAAAGTAACTTGGCCAGACATGGCAAAAGAGATGCACTTTGCAAGAAAAAGCTTTGTACATTCCAACTTTCTGTTCTTTTGATACTTCCCCTAAATGTAACACTGAAGACATTGCAAAAACTTTGAATTGTCAGGTGATGTTTAAGTTTCTTACAATTTTAACTAAAGATACTCTAGCCAGTCCAGATACTAGGTTGTCAACACTACAGCAGTATTAAAAGCCACACTTGCTTCCTGCAGATGTGGGTTGCAATAGAAGAAACTTACTTTTACTACGCTTTTTTTTTTTTGGTTAAGTTGTACACACCATTTTGATCGTTTAACATAGTGCAATACACAAAACAATGTCATATTTCTGCAAGTGTCCACAGAACTGACATTGGTCCAAACTAAAATTTATAATAAGAGTATTTCAAAAGATGCAATAAATGCATTTGTTTACTATATTCCTACTGATAGAAAAAATTACATCTAATGGTTAAAGCCTCTCATGAGAGGTACCATGGCGTAACTGAGAAGTTGCATGGCTACATGGCATTTAGACTGTACAGCTATAGTTAAATAGCGTAAAACAATGTGCTTGTAACACCACTTGCAGAAGATGTTGCAAGAAGAATATTCATAGAAAACAGTCATCAGCACACAAGATATTGTTTAGAGGCTTTAATGGAGCTATTTAAATAAAGTATGATAAGAGGACCAGAAACAAACATCTAGTCATAACCATAATTATTTACACAGTAAGACAGCAAGACAACTTGTGTTAGCATTACCACACTACAGCAGACTGCAAACCAAAACTGGTAAGGCAGTACATGTACTTGGTGAGGTTTCTAGTCATTTCAGGAGTCTTGTTTAAACAACTGTAGTTTCAGAAGGGTAAGTCTTTACAGACTTGGAAGTCCTAGTGATGACTTCTGCTACTTAATTCAACTCTACTAGAATATAAACAAACCACACACCATAGACTATGGATCACTTCAATCTCAGGCTGCACAAGCTGATGAATCATCAGTTCACATCCCAGCAGCACTGCAGCAGTAACTTTCCTCTGCTGACCAGGGAGGTAGATTTAGAACCTGCTTACTTGAGATGGTTATCCAGTTTTAAGTGCCTCCAGGCAGCCAGCCTTCGCAGTTTACACACACAAGAATTAAACTACACCTCTACAGTTTGTCTTTGGTCTGTGTAGAAGAGCAAGTCTTCCATAACGTTATGATTCACAGTATAACAGGCTTAAAAAAACCACTCCCAGTTTCAGAAGCAAACTATAAGGCTGAAGGAAAGAAGAGTCTGCAGTGAGAGTTACATGTCAGGCAATAAATGGTAACATAAAGCTCGTTAAAAAACAAGCCAGGTAGTTTGGTTATGTACCAGTATTGTTGCTATGCAGAAGAGTGGCTCCAGCTTGACCTGATCTCTGTAGCAAAGGGTATGGAAAAAATGAAGCCCCTTTACTTTTGTAGTGATTGCTTTAGGAGACTTGTGAAGGAGCTAATATTTGGTCACCTTAACCTCAGACTTGCAAATAAACATTACTAATGCATTACTCCTGGAAGTCTGCAGTATGCTTTCAGATGCAGGCAAGGTCGTGACAGTGCCAAGGCAAAAAGACTGCAAGTTACTGAAGTCAGATGTGAAACCAGAAGTCCCCTCCCTTTTCTTACCGTACTGTTGAAGTGGGCCATCATTGTTTTCCATTCAAAAAGCACATGGAAGAAACAAGAAAAAAGTGTTACTTTCTTTCATAATCAGCATAATGAGAAGTGCATCACAAACAGAAAATAGGTAGGAGTCAGAAAACTATCATGGCATTAACCTTGATTAATGTAGCAGTATTAAAAATTCCATTTCTCTCAAGAGCTGTCTTCAGGATAACTGTTTGCTGCTTCGTATCTTTTTCATAGCAAAATAAAATCTCATTATGGTCTGTGGAAGACATTCATCCCCTGTAGTCTTCAAAACATCTGAGATGCTACCCCAACTAGTTTAAAAGGACAAAAATTTCTGTCACAACAAGGTCTGTCATGACAAAACTAAACAGCTACAGTTCCTCTGTTGTGGCTTTGAAGAACTTGGAATTCTTTGTATACCTACAAGTAGGTCAAACCAAATTTGCCAAAGATCTTACTGTCACTCAGCTTAGGCCAACTGTGGCTGTTCCAGACATAAGCTATAACATATTTTCAGTGATCTCACATGCAATTACACTCCCATCACGTATGGGTTTCATTTAAGTGATCATCTAGGTATGAATTTATGTAATAACTTAATGATCTATGCATGAAAGATAGACTACAGCATATATTTAAGATTGCTTGCTATTCTTTTTAAAAAGCTTTAGAATTTTTAAACGTCCTCTTTCCAACACAGATACTGATAGGACTCAATTTAAATCATGACTTACAAGAAACCAGCTACTAATAGAAAGCCTACTGCTGCAGAACACTTAACAGTCACTTCCCTCACACTGATTTCCGTATTCTTAGAGCGCTGTTATACAAATAGCTATGGCAAGGGAACAGTCAGGTCTACTCAGGAAATCACACTGGCTGCGAGTCTTTGAATCCGCCTGTGACTTGTAACAAGATGCTTGTTAGAGTGTCCTTGATCAATCTAACCACTTTTTTTTGTTTTCTTATTAACTGAACCATAGCAATAGTTAACTGAAGTAAACAAATGCATACTTCCCCTCCCCCCCCCCCCACACAAAAAAAAAAACAAACCTCCAAGAAGTAAAAAAAAGCATTCTTCCCCCCCCCCCCCCCCAAAAAAAAAAAAAAACCAACCCTTAAACAAAGAAGTTTAAATCTGTTTCCTGGCATGATGGTTTTGTGCCAACAGAAGTTAACCTTGATTTTTAAATTGGAAGTTGTTTTCAGGCAAGTGAAAGCCTAAAATAGAATCAAAGTGATGCTATTTTAACAGAGTAGGCAGCTCTGGCTAAGATCATCCTCACATTCACATGAGACTGGTAAAATTATTATACTCCTAGAAGAGAGCAGATAAAGGTCATATAGACCCTTACATCCAGCCCCAAAGCTCTGCAGCCAATACAGCTACAACAAATGCACCATATCCAACTGCAACAAGTGTACTCATCTACTCCTGACTCCATTTCAAATTATGAAGAACTACATTCAATCCCTTGACAAAGGGAACACTTCATACTAACATTTCCAGAACTGTAAGCAGGAGTTGCTGAATTTACTCAAGCAGTTTCTGTGTGTCTGCTTTCCGATTAAGTGCCTAGACATCTAAAGAGGAACTGACAGCTAGTCAATACCTTACATTGCTACTGCAATTCATTCCAAAAAGGCTATATTGAGGAAGAATTATTTTTCAAGAAATTTCATATATGTATTTTCTTCATACTGGCAGTGAGGGTATTAATAGGCCAGAGGCCATCCTGCAAATACAGATGAACTGTCACCACTCTGTTCCCCCACACTGCCATCTCCTAAGACGTGATGGTATTACCCTTCTGCAAAAGCGTTAGATTGTTCAGTTCTCAGAGCATACAAGACTGAGACAGCAGGCACAGTGTCCTTCAGTTTCTAGCACAGATCAGTAGAGGACTTCTTATTTTTTTTTTTTCCCCCCAAGTTATGTCCTTGCATTTATATATTTACTAATGAAAACAGAAGATCAGTTAATTCCGTTTATAATACTGATGCTAACTCTTCTAAAGTTCATTTCAATTAAAAGAAAGGTCCTAGACAGCTTATGTTAATGTAAGCACGCAAGCTTTACCAGGAATGAACTATTTCAAAGCCACCTAAATTAACAATGACTATATTTGCATTATTGCTGAGTCATCAGGAAGAGATATTTCAGAAGTGCCTCAGAAGACCAAAGTCTCCATGCTTATTTTTCTATTACCAGAAGATTTTGAGACTCCTTGGTATTCTTTATGCAACTAAAGTAATTTAGATTTCTACCGCAAGACAATGCCAGAACTTGTCTAGAGTGGCGTATATAGATCTCTCTCAAAAAAAAAGAAAGCTGCTTTACTGGATGTTTTTCAGAAGCTACTGGTTTAAATCATTAGAATAGAAATTAAGAGGACTCAGTTACCTACTATTAATGGCTTAGATAATATAATTTTAGTGACAACTAACATTTTTAGGATCTATAGAAAAAAAAAACACATGCAACTTCAAAGTCATAATATACAGAGCTACCAAACTTTCATGTGCTAATTGGCTAGTTTGAAGTTAACATTACTGCTGCATTTTACAAAAACTGGAAGTCTACCTACAGCTAACATTCTAACTATGCTGACTTTAAAGCATTAAGACAACAGTTAGAGTAAATGTGTATTTATATGATTTAAAGTCATTCAGATCCCTATTAATCACCAGTTAAGAGAAGCCAGATGTGAAACTGGCAGAACAATTACTTATTAATGTCAGTTTTAAAAGCAATTTATCCTGGTTCTTTGTGCAAGATCGAAAAGCTAACCCATGATGCAATGCTATTCTAATACTATATCCACCTCAGAAAAGCAGCATGCATTCATTATGCTTGCTTTCATGTTTTCAGGTTATAAAGCTGAAACCAAAGCTACTTATTCCAGTGGAGGACTGCAAGTTTTGACTGCCCCAAGCCATAATAATGGAACACGCAATTCTACCTCTTTGGGTAACTTCTGTTACTCTATTCGGGGTCAAGGACTTTAAAGCTCAATACCGGTATCGCAAACCATATCTCAATCATTTCCCACAAACAACTTTCACATTTATAAAGTGTTGCTTCACTGCAGTGATTAGATTCTGATTTTTAGAGCAGGTACCATAGTCTTAGAGCTTTGAGGAAAAACTCTTACTCAATGAGCACAGCAGGACTCTAATGTTCTTCCTGTAGTCTGGGGAAGCAAAAGCCTTCAGGAAGCAATGTAAAGAGGTAACAGCTCAAAGTACATAAACTCCATTCCTTCTGTAGAGAAGGCAGAATATGATCTTTCATTGACATGTTACCTAAATTTTAAACTCAACATAAAGGCAACAACTTAGACACACATTGCTTACTAAGCAAGAAACAACACTAAAAGGCTGTACCACATGAAGCCACTGACTTTAGCCCTTCATGATACTCAGTAACAGAAGTACAAATTTAGGAGATATCTTTGTACACAACAGTAGAATCCCATGGAATTATCTTTTTTTGCAATACAGCTTATTTCAAGACTAGGATGAAATACCTCTGAAAAGGTTAATTTCAGCTACCTTTTCAGTCTTTACTAAGAACAGATATACTTCCAGCAAGTAATTGTGGTGGTGTTCAGAAGCTGCCATTATCTCTTCCGGATTTTTGTTTGTTTTTCTAAGTTCGAAGCATACTGCTGTTTTACTGGTCATTTACATACTTCACTCAAATTCTGGTTCAGTGAACTAAATGTTAACATCAAAGCGCACCTATCAAGTTTACACAATATCCTGAAAACTTTCAGAAGGAATCCACAGAAGCCTGCTTTGACCTTTCTTTGTTTTGCTTCAGGGATGTTCTCTTCCTTGCGTCTCATCTTTTTGCCCCACTGTTTCTGTGAGGCTTGATTTTGCAAGTGCCAAACAAACCCATTTGCTTTCTGAGCTTTTATATTATAATCCCTCTCCCATGCAGGCTTACACCACCTCCTGCTACTTCCATCAAGACTGTTTCTCAGATAAATAGATGCCCTCCTACATACTTGCTCAATATCAAACATCAATTGCAATACACGTAGGTAGAACAGCAAGCAACACCTATACTGAAGGGTTGCTCAATCACCTTTATTAGAAGGGCCCATTTTTATCTGTATTCTTTGTCAAACTGCTTGTCAGCCAAAGAAACTTCAGCCTGCCTGAGATTTAAGCAAGTATGCTGCAACTGCATCTTTAAGACGTTCCTGCGATTTCACTTCGAGATGTCATTCCTCTCACCAGACCACACAAGCTAAAGCTTGACAAAAAAGAAGTATTGAGCTGTTCAGGAGGTGACTGAAGCCACATTCCCATGAAAGCAGGGCTTTAGTTAAGCCTCTGAAAAACGTACATATTCACACACACTCAGAAGTTTAAATAAGTAGTCTTGCGACCGCATCTGTTAAACACTCTTCTACACACAGCCGAGCCAAGCTCCTTCTGCCCT
>NW_009929793.1:0-238 GCF_000696875.1 Nestor notabilis | reverse complement strand
ATGGGGGCCCTCGCCGGAAGCTATCGGGAGAGCTGACTGCCCTGGATTTGGAGAAGGATGAGGTTCTTAATGACTTCTTTGTACGATCTCCCTGCTTCTCTTGGCTGTTACAACTAATTAGCCACCTCCACAGACTCATAGGCAAGTGTCTAAGGCGGCATGATGGGACAGGAGAAAAAAATCCCAAAACCAAAACACCCCTAGGGTAAAGTTGCAAGTATCCTGAAGATATTTGTCG
>NW_009929792.1:22150-24637 GCF_000696875.1 Nestor notabilis | reverse complement strand
CTTCTCCAAATCCAGGGTAGCCACTTCTCCTAATTGATAGCTTCTGGTGAGGGCCCACGTTGTCCCTAGTCTGTGTTTTGTTTGCTACATACCGATAGAAGTCTTTCCTGTTTTCTTTCACGTCCCTTGCCAGATTTAATTCTAACTGGGCCTTAGCTTTCCTGACCTGGTCCCTGGCTTCCTGGACAACATTCCTGGAATCTTCCCAGGCCACCTGTCCTCTCTTCCACTGTCTGTAAGCTTCTTTTTCCCCTCTAAGTTTCCTCAGCAGCTCCTTATCCATCCATGGAGGTCTCCTGGCCTTCCTGCCACACTTCCTTCTAGTCGCGACGCAACACTCCTGAGCCTGTAGCAGGTGATCCTTGAATATCAACCAGCAGTCTTGGGCCCCCCTGCCCTCTAGGACTATATCCCATGGAACCTTACTAAGCAGGTTCCTGAAGAGGCCAAAGTCTGCTCTCTTGAAGCCCAGCGCAATGAGCTTGCTACATGTTCTTCTCAAGAGCATGCATCATATTTGTTTCCTTTAATGCACTTCTAAGGCCTTCCTAGTCATGACTATGTTTGATGAATACTGTGGAATCCATATGATTGATGAGTAAGTTAACAACTAAAGATTCATTAGCATAATTCTCAGGCTTCTTGCAGAACATTCAATATGGAACGTATTGTTATTTTTTTATAGTATAATTACAGTGCTTCAAAAGACTGAACATTGAAACAGCCATTGTAAACATTTAATGACATCGATCTGCTAAAAACAGACACATATCTTAGGCTCCCATTATTCCTCCTACCAAACCCAGTTATATTTTAGTATTCTTCCCTCATTTTACTGGAGTAAAACCAGTATTCTTTGTTGAAGTAAACATAATTAAATATTCTGCAAATAATCTTTTTTTTATTTTTTAATTCCACCCTGAATCTCTAACCTGATGAGTTGCTCCTGGAAAGCAAACTCTTTTCATAACATTAATTTACTAGAAACCAACTGAAAATGGGTACATTCTTCATTCATAATCCTAAAGTAAAACAGCTCTTCATGTCTTCCGAGGACTAAACATATAGCATACACAAAGGGACAGGAACTTGGACCACGGTGGACAAGAGCACCACCTGGTGATGCCTTCCCTCTCATCACCTTGCCCTACGGCTGTGCACTGAGCCTAGTCTCCTCCTCCTTTCATGCTAGCATGGGAAGAGAATCAGCAGTTTGCAAAATCCCCTTGGGTCTTCCACATCCTAATAAAAAATGCTTCTTCAAGTACCTTAACTTTCAGCTACACTTTCAGGACTTGAATTCTTGTTCTGAAAGTACTCAGTTCTTTTTCCTCTCCATTTGGGAACGTTATACCATCTGGCAAGGGTTTTATCTTTTGAATTTTCCAGAACTGAATTTCCATGATCAACTCCATTTTGATTTTACACAGAATGTGAAGAAGAAATGATCTGGATAATAAAAGGAGGAAGGTGCTATACACAAGACTATCTGTGAAAACAAGCATTTCTGGAAATGCATGTTTCAAATTACAACATTCACAAAGTCTAGACAATTTTAAAAGTAATCCTCCTTTATGCTTTTTTCAGAAAACTAATAATTACTATAGCTGAAGATGGGACTGTGATGCAACTTACACTTCTAAAGTTGCCTACTTCTTCTTCTCTTCTGAGGTCTTTTTCTTGTAAAGATTTTTTATTGAGATATAATCCATAACTCTCTGAAGTCAACAGGATCCTTAATGGCTTTTGCACCATCCACTAATTTACTTACCATTTGCCTATAGGACACGACTTTAACTGTAATTATGTTTCTACAATTAATAGTCAACTTAATTTATATGCAAAATGTTCTAAAATGATTTTGTAAAAATGTTATCCTTAGTTTTAAACAATGGAAAAGATTTTGATTAATTTTATGATTACAAGAACAAATTAGCATGAAAGCAGGCTAAAAAATTGCGAACATGCCTTTGATGAAGAAAATTTCTGGGCTCCCTGCCAATTTCAAAAGAAAAGAGAGAGATTCAAGGTAAAGATGTTACTGTTTAGCTAGTGTCTAAGTCAGAATCTGGAAACAGAGACCCTTACATTTTGAGACCTTACATATGCAAGAAGTAAGAAGTCTTACTGAAATAAAGTGGGGCAAAAGAAAAAAAAAAAAAGATCTCAGAAAAAGGAGACGTTTTGATAGCAGACAAAAATGAGAAGCAGATAGACAAAAATGAGATGAAGCACTTTTCAATATTTGAATAGTCTTGTACATATTAAACTTTATATAAGGTGTGCTGCTAAAATATATAGCATAACCACATATAACTTTTATTTATACAATTATATATACTACATTTATACTCCGTGTGTGTATGTATGTTTATATGTGTGTATACATATGTACAAACATACCGGTACACACACACACACATTATGTAATTATTCTATATGAATTGTATATTGCACATTTTTAATAGGTCCTAAAAATTGTGTAGG
>NW_009929792.1:487-22018 GCF_000696875.1 Nestor notabilis | reverse complement strand
GTAGGGAAAAAAAAAAAAAAAGAAAAAAATCGAATAAAGGCAAAAAATTAGCTTTGAGGCACCTCATATGTGTTTGGGAGTTTTTGGTTGGTTGGTTGGTTTTTTGGGTTTTGGGAGGGTTTTTTTGTGGGTTTGGTTTGGTTTTTGGGTTTTTTGTTGGTTTTTTTTTTTTCTTTTTCAGAAAGAGCCAGGTACGTAACAGTTTTCTGAAGATAGCTGCATACAGAAATACAAGCGTTCAAGGAAAAAATACAAAAGGTCTAAGATGTTTTGCAAGGAATAGACATCTCTTATGGGTAGGAAGATACATCACCATTTGCGAACATAAATTGAGAACACCTTTAGATTAAGATCTCATGAAGCAATACAGCTGTATTCTCCTGCCATCAGAGCAGAGGGTGTCAGGCTCCTTCTGCACTAGAAAGGGAAGGCGGAAGGCTTTTTAATTAGGGCCCTTTCCTACTACATATTGATACAATGTGAAAAAAGTTGCAGTATGCAGAAAAGAGGGACTCCCAAGGATATACACCTGATAATCAGATTTTTCCTGGAACTGGAAGTGGAGCAGAATGGTCCCACTAGTTAGCTGAACAGCCTAATAACATTCTTAGACCCTTTTTTTCAAGTTGTATTCTACACATAACCATTATTAGGATAACACTTTTTTTATTGGCTTCTTTACTGTGAGGGTGGTGAGGCACTGAAACAGGTTGCCTGATGAAGTCGTGAATGCTCCATCCCTGGCAGTGTTCAAGGCCATGTTATATGGAGTCTTTGGTGACATGGTTTAGTGTGTGGTGTCACTGTCCATGGCAGGGGGGGTGGAACTAGATGATCTTAAGGTCCTTTCCAACCCTAATTATTCTATGATTATTTTACAATTCTTCTGACAAAGCTGTTCAAAGCTGAAAAGTGTTCATTGTATTTTTAATATAGCATATATATTGTAAAAAGTCCTCCACTGTATTTGAACAAGCAAATACTTGAAACATGCTATGTAGTTCATGTCTTTCAAGCCACAGTAATATTTTCAATACAGAATTATGTTTTTTAAAATCAACTTATTCAAAACCTATAACTGCTTAGAGGAAAACAGATTAAGCTACACAGCAATGAGAATATTGGCTATCTGGGTCTATAGCTACTATCTCAGAAGAAAAAAGAGGTACAATGTATATTAAAAATATACCTAATACTTGGTATGATTACTTAACAGCTACTACTTTTGATAATTAAAACTGTTACATGGTATTTTAACATCTATCCAGTATTATTCTCAAGAAAAATTGACCTAGAATTTACCAAACTGTGCTAGCAGCATTCTTTCTGAAACATAGTATTTGGAAACGTTCTTGAAATAGCTTGTGACAGTATTAAACATGGAAAGTAATGAATGCAGAATTATTCTACCACAAACCACTCATGGCAAAATGTGACAGTAATCCAATCTATTACCTCTTTTACTTGAAAATCCAAGTAAGGGTCACCATTTATTATCCTTGATTATCCATGTGTGGTTGCTTAATTGAATAGATTGCTGATAGAAATAATCTTTTAAAGGCTCTGTATCTCAGAGACCTCCCAACCAGTTCGAAAAAAAGAGTTACAATGATATATAGTATCAAAATTAGGCCTGCAGGTTGCATAGCAGATTTTTCAATTTATTATATCAAGAACAGATTCAAGATAGTACTTCTTGGTAACTTTTTAAAAAACAGAATATTTCATGTGAGAGGTCCACAGCTTGATCAGTTGGAGAACTGACATTTCAAAAGAACCATTCATTTTGTTTTGCACTGGTTTTTCCCCTAAAGGGTGATCCAAAATGTGCAAACAAGCAAAGTTTAGTTATAACAATAGTCCCTATGAAACAGCTAGCAGAAATGGACAGATACATCAGGAACAGTAAACTGTCTTTTTTGCTATGTATGATCACAACACGAGTGTGTCTCATCTGCTGTATTTCCACATCAAGAATTCTGTAGTTTTCTAAAATTTAAGAGAAAGACTGTCATAATTTGTTTGGTTTTTTTCCCCAGAACTAAGTGATGTTTTATCCAGTAGCTTCCCAGTTATTTGAACAATTGGAGATTAAACTCTACTCTTTACAAGTGTACTATAAACCACCAAGTCCCCAATTCATTGTTCAATTTAAAACAAACACTTCATTTTAAGTCATTATGGCACTTCTGTTCCTGAAGAGAAATTTTAAGTTACAATAATAAGCATCACATAATAGTTGAATGGTAGATAAAAACTGTTCTAACCTTAGGTTTTTATATGTATATAACTTGAAACACAATAGGATTTCTTCACCTTCTTCATACATTCCATATTTCAAAAGAATTAAAAATGTACTCTGCTGGCAGTGCTAAGCATGACAGATCAGCCCTCATTATTTTCAAATTATTGTAAACTAGGAGTAGCTCATGAAACAGTCAATTTATACTATTGTAAAACTGATGTGAGTGGGATAAGCAAGCAGCAAGGCTCGGCACCCCATATGAAAATGTTGGAACTCCTCCAGTAAAATGATCAGAAGATGAGCTTAGTCTTTAGCTGATGTGGTAATGGGCGATATAAAACCATAAAATGCTTTGCATAGAAAAAATGCACACTGGCATAGTGGTTGAGATCCACACATTCATGACTTCAGCACATGCCTGCTGCAACAGTGTCCAAGCTACCAACCTTGAAGGAGCTCCTATGTCTGATGGAAAAATATTTTATTCAATGTGCAGAAACATGTTTACGTTATAGGCGCTTGCATCAGTGAAGATGGACAGGGTGCAGGAACCTAAGTAGAACTGGCTGCATCACTGTGGTGCTCTGTCTTCTACACTAGCTTCATGCTAAATGTTGAGTCAAACCTAAGGTAAAGAATTATGGGGCCATTATACTCAGTAGTATTCCCAAGACTAACCAATGAGATTGCTACTTCATTAATCACCACAGTCTCTGAGGAAATTTGCAATATGCTGCATGTTAAATCTTCTAGTGAAAAGAACAGGAATGAAGACAGGAGAGGAAAGTGCTACCTCAGTCTGTACCTCAGTGCTATGTCTGAACTCCAAAATAAAACATATTTTAATCTCTTTAGGTCAGCCATATACATACAAACACACAGAGGGGAAAAAAAGCTAGCTTTTATTCTAATCAAGTGTGCAAAGTACTGAAAAGCCACAGCAGACCTTGTGTATATCTCTGCACGCAATTTCAGGACAGGACTTCCACTGAGAACAAATGGTGCCAGAAATGTTCATGCTCTGTGGAACCAGTATTTCGTATTCGGAAATTAAAAACAGGGAAAGGCTATCTCTGTTTAAAACAAAAATGGAGAAAGACCTAAAGAAAAAAAAAAAGGGGTGAGGGGGGAAGCGGGATTTATTCTTTAGTAACTTCTGAATGTTACTGCAAAATAGCAAAACTGGGATACTGTTTGTGATTTAAGACACCACATTTCAGTAGCTAGCACACTAAATTGATAATTGTTCACACAAACAGCTAAAACATATCTGTTGGTTTTTACATGTACTGGTAAAAGAGAACTGGCACCATGAAATACTAAACCCCACAAGTTTTTAGCTTTTCTGTCACATCTCAGTGCATTTAATATCCTTCTGTCATATCATATATAACTGCACAAAGAAACTAGTTATTTCCCATTATCTCTTCAATAAATAAGCAAAGCAGAGCATGCTGCAGTGCTACAATTTGTTAATGAGATGCCTACAAAATCGTCACGGTGTCTAGTCTCAGAAGCTTGCACAGCATCTAACTATTAGAGTTTGCCTCAGCCCTGAAGAGTAATTGCATTTTTTACGCATTGGTATGTTCCAACCTGACAGCTGAGACACACATTTTGGAGTGGATTACGTAAAGTAAGCAAACCTTTCCATGATGCATTTAACATTTTAAAATCCCCCAAATTCTAGCAGTGTTTTCAGCTTTAATTAACATTTCCACCAGCCTATCATAAGAGAATTGCCTTCCTTTCCAATAAGGAAAGCAGGTCAGATCTTTTACTTTGGATTTCATGTGGGAAAAACCCAACACTCCACTCCCCATTGGAATGACTTCTTGCAAAGTTATGAACTAATGTCATAGAAATGTTAGATTATATACTGTAAGACATAACTAGAATCCTGATCTAAAGCCTGCTGAAGAAAAGAAAAGCTCCTGTGGGCTTTGCCTCCAACCTGCAAACCCAAATGCTGGTAGAAATAATTTATTTTTTCCACCCATTTATCTACAGTACTGCTTAGGGAAAAAAATGCACAGGTGAAAAACTCTCCTCTTTTGTATTAGATCAGTAAGACTGTCACTAATGAAAAGAAACTACCATGAAATTACTTCTACATTTAGAAAGACAAAATATTTATCAATGTTTTTCCAATACAGTTAGTTTCCCCTGTAGTTTCTAGTGTCTTTTCTTATTGTAAGACATACTGTTCCTCATGTATATTTCTTTAGGTTTATTCCTTGTAAGTTTTCTCATTTTATTTCACTAGTTTGTAGTACAGTTGCACAATGTTCCTCTACATCTTCTTTTCATCTATCAGAATTTTATATCTTGGAATATCATTTCATCTGTGTTTTCCACTGTTTATCCAATGCACTATCAAGGGTGGAAGATTTAAATGCTGTGAATTTTCTACATTTTCCTTTTTTTCTATTCAATTAGCAGAAAAGTATTTACCCAGAACTCTTTAAGGACATTTACAGAGACTATTCTAATATAATCATAATGTGTCAAAGAATATGGGTACACAGATTTTTTCGGAGGTGACCTGCTCAATATATTCAGTGTCCCTTCTAGAAAAATGCTATCACTCTGAATGGACAGTGCAATTAGGAAAAAGCATCTTGGAGAAAGAAGCTTGAAATGGAATAAGGGGCAGTTAAACTGCATTAGATCATTACACAGAACAGGAACTCAAATCTGAAGGAAAATAGAAAAAATAATTAAAAAAATCATGGCTCTGACATCATGGTCAGTTCATTTTGTTGTCCTGGAGTGGAATTCACATAGAAAGTGAAGACACTTTTGGTGTGTTTTTGCATGTGAGTTAGTGCTGAAGCTCCCATTGCAGTCATTTCTGTTAATGAGTTTAGAGAGTGATTTAGCTCACCTGAAAGTAGACACATATTTCTGAGCAGCTCACCTAGGCTCATATTTAGACACTCCTGAATTCTGTTCTCTTTTTCTTCAAGTATGTGATTCAAGAGGAACAGAGAAAAATCAGCATTATTTATATATGAGATAAGGAAAAAGAAATTTCTTGGGCAGAAAAGGAAATCAGACATAAGATGACTGTTAAAATTCCTGAAAGAGTAAATGCCATGAGAAACTTTTTTAGTCAATAACCCATTTCAGGCAATGAGGATAAAGATACGTGTTTATCCACAAAACTCATTTACACATGTTATCTGATTACTGTTTAATAAGCCATTGCCTTTCAAACAAGTTGTGAATATGCATAAAGTCATTTATGCAGTACACCCATGCCAACAAAGCTGCAACATGTTCCCAAATGGAATAAAACCTAAGAATAAAAGCAATTCTTTCTGTCCTTCCAGGATTTTCAGAGTATTGACATTTGTGTCTTGCATGAGAAAAAAGAAAAAAACCCAAAACCAAAATAAAAACAAAATAACTAAAACAAACTCTTTCTCATTAAAAAAATTTGTTTAGCTAATGGTCATCATGTATGGGAGGAACCTAAGGAAGTGTGAGCCTTCTCATTGGTAGTGATAGGTTTTAATGTTGAAAGGCAAGCAAGCACAGAAGTGCTTATAATAAATCCTTGTGTTATTGACAAGTTTGGGTCTTAGCCAGGCATTCATTTTAACTAATTGTCTGACAGATTCGTGTTAGGGAACTGAGTATTTCTTCTTTATATGCCCATTTTATATATGATTTTATCCAAATATAGTAAAGCAGGACAGTCCCAAAGTACAAGCAGAACTATCAGTTTAAAAGTCCTTCATACCAGCAGGATAATGAGGAGATATATGGCACACTTTTCACTGACTATTTTAGTAAACAGATCAACCAACAGCTAAAACCTTTATGGTTCTAAATAGCACTCTCGTAACAGTCCAAAATTAGTTACACCAAGCTCTGGCTGTCATTTTCTCTGATGCTATCAATGTGTGATATCCTTTCAAGGTTGCCTGAAAGTTTCCGTGAGTTAACAAGACTTTGGTAAGCTAAGAAAAAAATATGTCAACTTATTCCCCTTTTAGCTGTAAGAAATTCTGAGCAAATTCCCCACTCCAGTGGTGATTATGGCCAATTTCTGCGAAATATTCGGGGAGGGATCCCATGTATGACACGACCTCCATGTTACCACAGGAGATGCTGTATTTCTTGATTCCCATAAAGAGTTTCCTCTTAGATAAACTGCTGACAGAATAAACCTATCACATTAGAAGCCAGAATCTATTGTTTTTCTGTTTTTCTGATGATAAAACTATGCTTCAATAAATATAACTTACCTTTACCTTTTGCTTTTTTTACCCTATCTCTGTATAAGGTACTGATAGCAGGAATTTCTGTTGCACTGCCATGGAGTTTGGTTTATATCCTACAGTCTGAGATAATTCAAATAAGTAATTGTTGTCCTGGTCAATATCTTGTTAAAGTTGCTCATACACAAGCTTGATGCAAAGTCCTCTTAGGTCAAATCCAAGTCTCTAATTGATTTCCATGGGCTTTAGATCAAGTGAATAGCACTAAATCCTGCAAGGCATTCAGCACTCCCAGGTGCTGCAGCATTTATTCATCTTCCACTGAAATGCTTATTAAGTTTAAGTGTTTCGAAGCTGACATAAGTTCTCATCGCCTTTTAGATTATGACCTTTGATTATATAAATAGCTGAACAAAATAGAGATGTAAGAAATAACTGTGAGTCTAAAGCAGCTGTTTTCCTATTTGCATGGTTTTCAAGCTCTATGATATTCTTGGATCCTCTGAACCTTTGGTACTTAAGAACATCTTTTATCCATTGCCCAAAGTTCTTCAAAAGAATGCAGGAAAAAGTATAAACCAATTAATTTCCCTAATTTATGCCTGATCCAACCCACAGTTAAGTCATTTACATTAACTGTGAACATGAGAGTGAGATGAAGAAGCCATTTAGCCCAATGCCTGATCACTGGCCAGAAGCAGATGACACTGGTAGAATATAAGCAAAGGCAAGAATACAGTGATACTTCCTTCTCTCACTACACCTTCTCAGCTTTCAGCAATTTGGGCTTAAGGGGTTCCCAAGGCAGATGTATCTTTTGAATTTGATATGCATTCGTGGATATTTTGCCATTAATTTTTCTAATTGTTTTTTTCAGTCAAAAAAGAATGGAACAGTAATGGCTGGAATGTGGCCTTTCATCATAAGATGAAACTCATAGCATTGTTTCCTAAGAATATCTATATTCCTCTTTCACTTTAACTTATTAAACAGCTATTATATTAAATCATTTGTTGTTGGGCTTTTCTTGTTGAGATCCACAAAGAATCCTACACCATCTCTCTCTCACATCACATCCCACCACCCCACACCTGCACAGAACACCAGTCACTACGAAGCTGCTCTCTTGAAGGACTAGTGATTCAGATATCTAACACTCCCTGAGCAAACTAGTTAGGTAAATAATTTCTCTGCAGACAAGTTGCATGAGTCTCTGTTATCAATTTGTTTCTTAAGACAGTGGAAAAGTGGCTGTATATTAAAAATATCACTTCAGAACTCAGAAGTATGTAAATAAACTTGTCTTCATATAAGGATGTGTTCCGTGGACAACTTAGAATTAAGCAAGAAACTTAAGAAAGAGACTACATTCTCTCCCATTAATATCATCACTTTTCAAGCTTGTAAAGAGCATCTACTTGAACAGCAAATTGAAGGACCACTGTTTTTTTTAACTATAATAAAATCAAAATTAATTTCCCCAAATTATGAAGTAACCACTGTATATAACCATCTTAAAGGACAGTAAACTTTCTGTAGTGGTGCAGTGGTGCAGGATAGCACTTTTACTTTACAACTTGTTTGGAAGTTTATGATAAAGCTACCCAGTTGAGGGGATAAAAAGAGGAAATATTATTCCTTCTGCAGTTTACTAATTTCTTTCCACACAAAAATAGAAATGTTTACTATGCCATTTAATGCACAGAGGAACATAAAGTCATGAAATTTTACACTAAAGAGAAACATACTGAAGGAAATGTTATTTCACACTAGTATGGAACTGTACTGGCAGGCAAGTTTGAGATCTGCTGCTCTGGAAAAGCAGGACATGAAGACGAAGTAAAATTAATTAAAGCAACACAGATTAAACCAAATCATTGCTGATAATAGGATTTCATACCAAATGACAGAATTTCTTCACCAGAGAGATTAGTATCATTTGCAGAGAAGAAAACAAAGTTCAGATGGTAAATGAGAAAGACACAAACTCTGAAGCAGTTTTGACCATAATCCTCTCTCATGGTCCTCAAGCTTCTGCAGTGCTCCAGTCTGGAGAGAGCTTTAAATAAAATGTTAATTTTTACATTTAATTAAATATGAAAATGAATACTGCAATGAGGAGAGGTTACCCAATTAAATTTATTTCAGTCTAAGATTTTTAGTCTGCTTCAGAGCTATGCATTGGCAAGGCCTAACTGCAGTCCAGAGCTCTGACACCTCCTGAAAGATGCCAAAATAATGGCATTGGGGAATTTGCCTAACACTTCTTTATTGGGACACTTTGAAAATGGACAGTGGTGAACCAGTTAACATGAACAACATGTGAATCCATCTTTAGGTTTCCCATTCAGTAGAACAAGAATAGTTTAGAAACCTCTGAAGTTAAGATTTTCAAGCTCTTCACATTTTCATTCAAAAGCATTGCTATTTGAAGAATGACTTCTTTCCTGCAGAAAATTAGTGGATACTTAAGGGTTTCTTTCAATTTTCTAGAGGCAGAAAAATTAAAACTCATTATTTTTCAATTTGTGTGTGTGTGTATGTGTGTTGCTTGGAAAAGGCCAAAAAATTGGCAAAAGTACAAGAGTATTTTGAATTTAAATGTGGCAGACACATTGCCTTTTTGATAAAATGGCACTTGTCATCAAATCTCAGTAATGTACTCTACTATGATCTTTGAAAGGAGTATGTTCTGGGCCTTTCAGAGTTATGTAACTGGGAACAAGGAGACTAGACCAAATCAGCTAGACATGGAGGCTGGGATTTATCTCATCCATTTCACTTGGTATTTAAATATTTAAATCTCTGCTAATCATAATAAATTTAATTTCTACTCAGCACAGAGGAATGAGCACCTCCAGATGCCTGCTTCTCTTCATTATCAGCTAAGTAACACAAGGATGACTAGTTCAGAAGGATTAACTTTTGGAGGAGTAAGTTAAGGCTTATAAATACCTCTGAGAAATGGTAAGAAATTGACAGAGAAACAGGTCTGAATTCCACTTCCAGATTCTTCTAGAATAATCCTATTGTACAGTATGTCCTGATTGTGTCCTTAAAAAAAAGGATGTTCTACATGTCTCCTTTAAAAGAGTTGTATGACCTGATTGTTTCCTTTAAAAATACACATGCCTAAGATACCATCTATAAATTCTACTGCTATATCCTTCCACACAAAGCACTGGGAAAAGAACTGTATACAAACAACATGAAAAGCATCAACGTTTCTGCTGTATCTAGATTTGTTTGCTTTGAAAACAAAGGAGCTTACGGGTACAGCTAGTGAGCTGGAAAACAGGTATCCAAAAGTATACTAAGGCAGAAGACACACCACTGACACTAAAGAAAAGAACCAACCTGTTTTCAGACTTTAAATATAAGTATCTTTCAAACCCACTTATATGGATCCAAATCCATCCTTCAAACTGTTTTCCTGTCCACTATTCCACAACATCTAGCACTTTTCTCTGTACTTATTTGTCTGCAAAGATGTAGCAAACAGTCCGCACTGTATGTGGTAGCTACATAGTAAAACAGGGAAACCTCAAATACCTTCCAGAAAAGTGTTGCAAAACCCACAACCTCTTTCTTAGGGCATGTCCAAACTCAGTAAATCCACTGTGTGGATCACTGCCTGAGAGATACTGTGCTGTACTCATGGTATGAAGAGGGCAGTTGCATCCAAAGGGATTTGTGCAGTTCACATCAGGCACTTTTCTGCCTCCTCCAAGAGACCTGAAACAAAACCACCTCCTATCTCCCTCTCCCACATCTAGGTTTTTATCTTGTATGTGTGCTTTGATGCACAAAGGTGTCTATTTTAAAGTCATTAGTTGTGTGTGCCACACACGAGTCAGCATCACCTGTGGTCTGTAGCTGTGCCCGTCCCCAGAGGAGGAGAGGGGCTGTCACAGCTCTGCTGGTACAGGAGGAGGCTGAACTGTGCTTCTCCCATGAATGATTTAATGTATTAGATTTCAAAATTTTGGGTCTTGCAAGCAAAGAAACTGTAGGTTAAATGAACGATAATTCATTTCAGTCTCTCAGCAGCTAGCATTTCTGCAATGATCCAACTGACATGGGGCGAAGAGAGGTGACAGAAACAGCACATGGTCCAAGAATAGCATATATAGCACACATTATACTTGTTTGTTTGTGTTTGTAAGGAGCTTCCTTTATAATATTTACCTCTAAAACTCAGTGCTTTTTGACACTAATTTACATCCCATAGGTTAATTACTGTATTCACAAGCAAATTAGATAAAACTTGAGCTCCCTTTTAACTTGGAAAAAAACTAATACTGAACTTGTCAAATCATTAAGGCAATGTGTGGATGGATAGATTTACCCGAAACTATCTGTCTGCAGGGAAGCTTCAATTTGTACTCTTTGAAGTTTTCCATCCAGGTGCCCAAACAGTAAATACTAACTAAATTCTCAATCAGTGTAGAGTTTACCATGCAAATATTCAAAGGGGTTTTTTAATATAAATACATATCAAATAAACAGAAGAAATAGTTGCACTGATAACTTATCTTGCTCTCATTAGGTGTATGATAATAGGTGTATATATTGTCTAGTTCTGCCTGTCCCTAGTCATTGATACCCCTTCTCAACATGGATTTGATCAACTGATGTAAAAAATTGCATCAATAACTGAAGCCAATCAAAAAAGCTTAGAAAAGCTAAAAAATTCTCAATTCTGTAAGTGATACAAGATACTGTGGTATTTAAATTACAAAGTTGCTGTTAAGAGACTCATTATTACAGATTTTTTTTTTTTTTGGTACTGCTGTGCTCTCAATAGAAAGGCCACAATTCTTAACCTGCTATTTACCGACAAAAAAGTGATTACATGTCCTAAACCAAAGAAGTATTCACCCTCTTCACAGCCAGATTTGGAAAGCACCTTCAACATCTCTGCTTTTCACTCCTTTGTGGGAAGCAGAGGAGTTTGCGGACCAGCATGTTGCAGCTGTAATCCGCCATGTCAAAGAGCATCAATTTTGTTCCTAAGCAACCCTGCACAGTGCAGTAGTAGCTGTCCATAGCTGATAAGGATGCTCAGGGAACTGTTAACTGGCTGCAAGTGGGAGAGATGAAAGCTGCAGAAATTGAAATCAAGGCCACTAACACAGTAATAAAAATCGTCCTTTGGGTTATAAGAAAAGGGGGAGACGAATAGTAACAACAATGAAAAGTTAAGGATCTCACTCACATTACATATGCCCCTGTACAGAGAACTCTTCTGGTCCATCTTACTGAATGAAGCAAGGAGTTAAGATGCAGCAGACACTTTCAGACTGTGAGCTATTACACAATGTTAAATTACATCCTTCACAACCTCACACTCTGACTCTCACCCATTTACAAGGAATGTCTTGGATGGCCAAGCTTTCAAATGATAACTTGAAACACTCTTCCTTGTGTATCAGCCAATATACTTTGAGAGTCTGCCAGTACAACGCAAAAAACCTCCATGTCTCTAGCTACATGCTTGAAGAAAGTTGGAGTTTGGCCTCAAAACATTTTTTTTCCCCAAAGAATAATCAATCAAAACATGTTAATGTATTATCGTAAGATCAGATAATTATAAGTACCTTTATGGAGTTTCACAGTTCTTTTTTTATAAAAAGTGGTTTAAAACTGTAGTGGAATGTACTTACTTTATTTTAATTTACCAAAGTACTCAGACTAATTAAATATATTCCTAGAAGTTCATATTGTCTACCTAAGGAAATGGACTCTTCAATAATCAAACAGAAAAATTTCTTTATGCAGACACAAACTTTATAAAATTTTTGGTTTAATGTTCATATTATTTAATATTAGATAATATTACGAAAAAAATAAACAAGCGCTCTTAATATTGGGAGGTCTGCTTCAAATGTTAATTTTTTATATGAAGCTTTGGTGCAAGCACTAGTTACTACAAAGCTGAGTTAGAAACCATCTGGTTAAGAGTCATCTCACAAATCATAAAGACTCCTCAAAGAGAAAGAGCTGTGATACAAGATACCTCAAGAAAATAACTTTTTATACAAAGAAGGAAAAATTGTGGAAATGCGTTTTAAAGACGTTTCACTTAGGAACACGGATTAAGGTAAAAATCAACTAGTAGAGCTATAGACTATGCTTACAAAGCTTACATTATTGGAAAAAAAAAAAAGCAGGCAAAATATTTCTCACACCTCCCACTTAATTCTACAAACAATATACATAGAAAAATAAAATAGAGACAAAATGAAAATAATTGCCAGAGAAGGGGATGAATTTGTAGCTGTCAAAATTCAGAATTATGTTTTACCTTTTCTTACCACATATCAGCGGATTATCAAATTTACTGTATATTAACTAAATATGAGACTTATTGAAACCAATAAATCCTCAGGCTGGATGTTTCTTTGGAAAAAATGGAATCTCCTACCTGACAGTGCTCTACAATTTTGCACCCGGTTTCTAAGACAATTTTAATTAATATAACAATATCTTCATGTCATAACTCACATTTCTTACATGTATTTTTATATTGAACTGTTGGTTTGAAAAATGCAGAGACAGAAAGTTAGGATCACAACATATTTTTTCCCTTGAATGCTTTACATTACTCTTTCAATCATATAACCTTTTTTTAATTCTTGAATTACTTACTTACTTCTCTTCCTAAGTACACCACACACACAACGACCTACCTCCTTCTACAGTGTTATGTGGATATAGGGCATACTGTGTTTTAACAAGACCTGGACTCTTGTAAGATCCATTTGATTCTGATAGGGGAAGGACATAGCCAGAGTTTCACTACAGTACTCTACTTACCCTCACAGTGATTCTTGAGCACTTAAGACTTGTGTTTTTCAGCACCTAAACCTCTTCTGAGAATCCAAGCTGGGAGCCTATCTATCTGCATCTCCAGACACCTTAATGCCCTTAAAAATCTTCCTTGCAGTGTTTGGCTCCTATAAACTAATAGACTCAGGAGATCTCTGTGCCTGTTATACTTCACTACACTGGAACTGAAAAAACAGGGATGAAAGGCAAAATACCGCTCCTAAATACTTTAAATATGCAAAATTTTACTTTGCTCATATTAATAACATTATTGTAGGGTTTTTTTAGGCAATCTCCCATTTTCTATAACAGTGCAGGATCAAGCCATAATTAATCACATTTACACAGTGGCTCCCGTGTCTTTCACCTTCAGGATGGTGGGGGCCAATACCAGACACTGGAATATAAGAAAGGAAACTTTTCCTAAATGTACAAAGGACATAATTGCTTATATGAATAGTATCTTTGTATCTTTAATATTTACACAGATAGCAGTCTTTTAATGTTTTGTTAGCTTTTGTAAATGCACTTAACTAAGAATCTAAACTGAGGTAGTAAGAACTGTACTGATGACTGGGTACATTAAGAAATGCCTTCTAACAATGCATGAGGTGTGTATATTCCGGCATGAGAAAAAGAGTGCAGTCTCATTTGCGCTATGATAGAGCAGAATCTTGTCATGTTTATGCTTTTTTTTTTTAAATTAAGCTGAAATATTCTAGGACTAATGTATTCATCACCTGATCTTCATGTGTGCTCATGTTTAAATCTCAGCCTTTATACACCAGATACCTGAGTAAATATTTGTATCCAGTATTTTTCTACAGAACACTTACACCTGTTGCATATCGGGTAGTCTAGTCAAAAGTTCTATTTTCTATTTCATCTCAATTCACATTTATTTAAGTTTATGCTGTAGGAATAATGCAAATTTCTTTGGGTACTTTGGTGAAAGTGTACTTTTTTTTTTTGGTCAAAACAAACATCACAACTTTTTTACTTTACAAGCGTATTACAAAATATTACTGGAAGCCCAGGAAGATCAAAATCATATGATTCCGTGAAAAATACTCAAAAAAAATGACAGAAAAATTAGGCTACTAATTGTGACAGAGGTCAAAGTCCAAGCATGGTAATTATCATTGTTTTGGGAGACATGGCATAGAGGTCTCATTTCAAAACGCTTTCTATGAACTTAAAAAATGTTTCCTTCACTGCAAAAGCAATTCAGAAGAAAAGATGTTTTAAAGACTATGTCTTGCCCAGATACCTGTGCTCCCCTCTATTACCCAATAAATAATAGGTAGAGAAATACACAGAATTTTTTCCATCACTCTGTCAGCTCTATTGTCAGGTAACTGATGAAATCTGATAGGGCGGAATCTGAACGTTGTTTCTGGATTTCTAATTTATATTCCATCTTTTGAACAATCTATGCACTTAATCCCTGATGAACCAGATACTTGTCTCATCAGTTTACCATGATGTAAATTATGAACTGCTGCCAGTAGACTATAATGGCACAAAAATCAAGTAATTGGAGTAGTTCACTGGACTTTCTTTCAAATGTTGGAAAAGTTAATTGCCACCCTGAAGTTGCAAGATGTTCTCAACTTATTTTGGATAATTTTATTTCTGCAGTTCACATGTTCCATTTCCATATTTTTTTAATACATTTCCATATTTTTTTGGAATACATTTCCAGATTTTTTTTTTTTTGGTACTGTATCACTATTTCTAATACTGTATTCATACTTTTATATGGCTTTTATATTGCAAATTTTTCTCCTTAGACAAGGCACAATGATGTGAGTCAAGTACAAATTGTCATTACTTTATCAAAAACTTGATAGTTTGAACTCCTTAGGTTCAATCACTTACAGATTTTACTAAAATCACAATATTCACTGAGGATTAGTTGAATGATAGGCCATAATAGATCAGGCACTAGTCATAATTACTCTCTGAGTCAATCTGTTCTGCTATACTAAGTCAGCATATTTCTTTGATATATTCTGGCCCACACCAACCTCACTGTTCTTATTCTTGACTCACAGTAACAATAAGGAAACAAAATTCCATCTGTTTCCACCAAAGGAGCAAATAAATTAGATTCTGAGCAGAAAGGTCTTTTTCTGAAGCATCACCTTCATGCCCTTCGTAACTGAAGTAAGGAAATTCCTGCTCAAGAAAACGTGCAAAGCTAACTCCTGGTTCATCTAAGAGATCTTCAGAATTTTTTTGAACAGGAAAGCTGGTCCCCCATGCAACTAAATAAGAATGCAACAACTCCTGTTCTCTGTCAATCCAACAACAGGCCAATACAGCTTGAGCAATCTTTTTATCAAAGAACAAATAAATTTTCTCTACTGCCATCAAAATGACCTTTACTTTTCAGTATTTCGAATTCTCCCTGGAGCCCTTCTTGAATATATAGTAATGTGCTTTGAAGGTGATTACACTACAATTTGTCCCTCCTCTGTTATACAGTATTCTAACTACCCAGGCTAAACATCTCTGCTGTGAAGACAAAATAGATTGAGACATCAAACACATTTATAAAATACAAATTCACTAGATTGTATACAAGAGTACAAAAAAAAAAAAAAAAAAAAAAGGCTATTTGAAACGGGCGAAAATACCAAACACAAAATGAATGAATGAGCCAACATGTAGGTATGAGATAGAGAAATAACATTCCAGCTTTGCTCATCAGAAGTATTTCCAAACTTTTAATGAAGTTGTTCACAAAACAAAGATTACTACTTTTATGCTCTCTTGACAGGTTTTATTGAACTCATTAATACAAGTACTGAAGAGATGGGTGTTCTCAAACAAGCATGCAGAAACCATAACAAACTAAAGACACTTGCAACAGTCAGAAAGAAAAAAACAACAAGATAATGTGTGTGGCATTTGGGAAAAAAGTGATGTTGTGGAAATTTTATGAGCCTCATAAGGGAAAAAAATCTATCAAACAAAGGTCAGGAAAAAAAAAACTTATGAGGAAATTTCAGGTCCAGTGAAAGACAATAATGATGAATGAAAGATGTGATCTAGTGGTGAAGGATGAATGAGGAATGTGGAACAAAGAAGCAGAAAAATAAAGCCAGAGAGTCTTAATATGAATGTTAAACTTGTCCTGAACAAGGAAGGAAAAGTGCCAAGCCAGCAGACAAATCCCCAAACAGACGGAAGACTATGGTAAGTGGTAGTTTGAATGAAAAATGAAGAAAACAACCAGATGGAATATACCCACAGGGATGCAGTAAGAATGGAAAAGGAGGGAAGAAGGGAAAGAATAGAACGTGCAGGAAAATGAAATCTGTCACCCTATTTCTCTGTTCACTATTTGAGGCTTTCTGTTGTCACATCCAGTCACCTGTTTATCATAAAGTCTTCAGGGAATCTGACATATTTTAGACAGTATTCCTCCTACATTACAGACTATTTAACAAATAATTAAAATGAACAGTTGCCTTATGCTTTCTGGAAGACACACCTCTAGTTTATACTATCAGAGGAAATAAATGAATAGTCTTGTGTTTCAGCTTCACTTCATAAAGTATTATTCTCATCTACAAAAGTATTGTATGACTTGACAAAGCTAGCCAATGTAATGCCTATAAAGATAAAGTTTAATATGGCAGTGAGATTGCTTTAGAACTAGTCACAGAAGAGCACTGTGTTCCTTATTTAAAGTATGTTGTCTTTATAAAATGAAAACTACACTCTAGTGCTGACTGATTTGGGAACAAACATTACCCTCACATCATCAAAACCTTACCAGCTATTCCAGCTCATTTGCTAGCTACTGATAGGGCAAAAGGAAAGTTATTACATTACCATGTTATAAGGTGACAGCAGAAAGTGACATAACTGTGTCATTATGGGTGTAGGTGTTCACAAAAACCCTATGTAAGTCTGCCAGTCCCAATTTAATAGACCTGAGCTTTTTTCTCTGCCAGGTTTTACACTGCTCTGTTTCTTGACCTTTATGCCCCTAATACGCTTTTCAATATTATCTTGAATCTCCACAAACTGCTTTGTGACCTATTTCCATTTTATTTTCTTGTCCCTTCTTGTCCCTTCTTGTCCCTACTTTACTTCTGCTTTTGCTACAATTAATGCTGATAAAACACTAACTTGAAATTTTAAATTAGACAGCTCCATTCTGGGTAGAATGCATGCTGTTATTCTAGAGTCATCCTTCACTCTCTTCTCTCAGCCTTTATCTTCTTTTTGCTCTCTCCTCCTCTCTTCTTTTCCTTCTTTCTTTCATTTCTTTCATACAACATCTTTATGTACAACTGTGTACAACTTGAGCTGAGCAGTCAAGAACAATTAATAGCTGGGATATCCTTGGAGGCTAAAATGTAGTAATATTTGAAGTCACTGGCACTCTGCAGAGGAAAATGTTATCTATGTTTTTTAAAGACACTTTAATTGCCCAGCATCATGCAGAACTGAGAAATATAGCTCTGCTTCCAAGATAATAACTCCTCAAATTGCAGAGGTTGCTTACCCAATACCCTTGCTATCTAGAAAAACATGAGAATGACACCAAGACTCAAAACTTCAACTTTATGTTACTCTATTATTTGTAATAGCATTCATGTATTTTTACAATATTTCACATAACCTGATGTGTGCTATTGTCATTTAAAGCATAGAGACTTCACCTAGCTTTGTTGCTAAAAGAAATAAGTTGCTCATACAGAGTCCATTTATACAGCCCTAATTCAGCTAAAACTAAAATGAATAATGAACAGGGATTGTGTATTAGTAAACAGATGAGGAGGTTTAGCACAGAGCAAAGGCAGCAGTACTAATTGCATTCAGCTTTCACTGACCCTTGTTTCTTTTCTATGTAATTTTCCACTCTTTTTTGTAATTATTCCATCGAGTGAAAAGACTTCAAAGCTTTAATTATGTTAATTCTATTTAAATTATTCATATATATTTAATATTTAAATATAATCTGTATGTAGTTATCCTGATGTTACTAATGAGATGTCATCTAGCTAATGCATTCATTAAAGATTTCCCAGAAATTTGTGATGTCTGTCATATCTGAACTTATAATCATATCTGAACTTCCAAATGTGAGACTTTGGCTCTCTGCACAACCTGATCAATCTTTCTCTGTGCGAATCATCTTGAAAAAGGAGTCAAGCATGCATGTATTCTTTTTAACCCTTTTTCTTCCCCTCATGACCTAAATATTGTATGGCTGTGTACTTGAAAATAGGTTCTTAGGCTCCTTTCAAAAAGACTTTAAATCTCATCAGCACTTTGAAGATTTTACTCAGAATAATCCCTCAAAAACTGATAAGATAACAATCAAATCATACCAATTCCAAACAGATACCATATCCCCATCATAATCAATAGCAAACTGGTCATAAACCTGAAAACACAAATATGTTCAGTACCATGGACAAGTACAGCCCAAACTGCCCAGAACTGAGACAACTCCCTCAAACACCACCTTTGATTACAGAAACACATAGACTGGACCCTGCTCTTTCATAATAAGATTATACATTCTAAATACTGCTAAATTCTGAAGACCCAATTAGTCGAGATCATCATAGTTCTTAATAAAATATATATGGCAAAAAGTAACAAAATCAGAATATACGGGACTGTGAAACTAGCTAGCATATATAACTTGTTCCTTCTGCTAACTTGTCCCTTCCATTTGCCACTACCAGAAAAAAAACAAAACCCCCAAAATAACAGGAAAGCAGATTAAAATCTTCAAAGCTCTTGTCACTTCTTTTTAGCATAACTTGCCCTTACAAGTAATATGAAATATTTACAATGCACTATATTTACCTTCATCTGTAATATCACCCAGAAGATAAAAGCCCTGTATAAAAAATGGTGGCAAAAGACAGTCCCTTTATCTTTTTCAATATTCTGTGTGTGCATTTCTCAACTAAATTACAATTGCACATAATCAATTTTTTCATAATAGTTTAATAATGCACTTTTCATTTTGTTAATTTTAAAAGTTATACATGTGTCATAAATCTCAACAATCTCAACAAGATCTGGAAAAATGTTTGACTAATAAAATTATTTGCTTTGATTCATGAAAGTGAAAAGTTTGTCTTTTAATAGTTGTAATTATTAAGTAACTGGATAGTTTTCAAGGCATTGAAAAATTTTCAGTTTCATAAATGATACTCTACAGCTCAAAATTAAGAATAGAGGAAAAAGCTGTCTCCTCCAATTAGCTGACCTTCTAAATCCCTGTTATAATTAAAGACAAATGAATTTTACAGCTTGGTGCATAAAATCAACTGGTAAAATATGACTCTAGTATCAAAGACTTTATTAATTAATACCATCTCCCATCTTTGCACTAAACTGCATTGGAATCTCATGTCAACAATTGCATTTTTTAACTCCAGATTCTCTGGAAGAATTTATATTGCTAAAAAAATACGTTTTAAGACATATGCTTCATCTGTCATGTCTCACACTTCCTCAGATCATTTTCCAGTGCCTGTCATCAGTCAGTGTAGCTTGACACAAGTTACATGTCTATGAAAATCAAAGGAAATTTATCCAGTGTCTTAAATAACATCAGGAATAATTTTTTGTAAACATTAAGGTTGCTATACCTGTTTTATTTTCATAAAACCAAATAACTTTGTAATTTCATATCCAAGTCTACATCAATACATCACTTTAAAGAAAATGGCAGATCCACATACTTCTATGCATGATCAAATTAAAAGATCACACTTGACTTCTCCTTATAATTATCAACACTTTAGCAACACTGTAACAAGTACCGTCAGCAAACACATTACTCTATTAACCATCCACTGATGACTCACAGATATTAATAAAATACTCCATTTTCACTTCTAAACCAAATAAAATGTTAGGGAAAATTTGAAAGAACACAAAGAATTTCAAGATTTTTGTTTGGTTTGTTGATTGCTTTTTCAGTCTATCTGTAGTTTTAGGTTTGGGTTATTTTAACTTCAGCAACACTTTTAACTCACATGTACACGTAAAACATTCAGAAAGAAGTGATGAGTCGTATTCATGAAGTTCTGTAACAAAAACTTATCCTCACTTTTTTTCTAGCAATGCTTTTTTTTGAACTGAGTATTTTCCATTCGTGACAATACACTTGTTGAAATGTTGGCTGTAACCAAACACCAGCTGCACTTACCCCAGTGTTGTCATGGTGACAATGGTGTACCAGAAGGCTGCAGGGATGCTGGTGAACTTGCTGGCTGATGAACCTTTCTCTGCATAGTACATGACTGTGGCAAAGATGATGATGGCCATAGTGAGTGAAAAGAGGAGAAAGCCTAACTCTGAAGCACAACTTTTCAGCGTGTAGCCCAGAATGCGCAGCCCCTGTGAGTGGCGTGAAAACTTAAAGATCCTGAAGACACGGAAGACCCTCAGTGTCACAAAAGCTCCACTGACATCCTCGTTATCTGTCATCACCAGGCCAATATAATACGGCATGATGGCAACCACATCGATGATACTCATGACACTACGCACAAATTTGTAGCGACTAGGGGCCGCCAGCAGACGTAGGAGATACTCAACTGTGAAGATCATGACACAGGCAGTATCCAGACAGAAGAAAGCCACAGCATAGCGCTCTCCACAGGGCAGCTCTTTGATGCGACCTGGGCTTACCCCACAGGGCACTGTCTCCACCACGTTGGCAATAACAGAGACAGCAATGAAGAAGCCAGTGACATAGTAGAAGACCAGAGCCAGCGTACTGGTATGTGGGTTTTCAAAGGCCCGCCACATCCTCTGCCGAGCTGTCATTGAGGGCAGGGAGCTTTCAGCTGCATGATCCTGATCAGCATCATCCTGCAGGCGCTCAGCATTCTCACGCCGGCGATCCTTATACTCCTCATAACAGCAGTCACCAATGATCTCAGGAATGATGCCAAAGAAGGCCAGTTCCTCATCGTAAGCTGAGATGCACTCCTGGCGGGGATAATGAAGCTTCCCGGTACGGTAAAAGTTGAGAATGTAGCGGAAAATGTCAGGGTCCCGATCAAAAAAGTACTGCTGTGTCTCAGGGTGGTAGAAGAAGTCCCGCTCCGAACTGCCCAACAGAGTGTCAGGATAGCGCTCTAAGGTATCCAGCCACGTCTGGAACTGGATGCCACTTACATTCAGCACAATCAGAGAGTCCTGGCTTCGCTTCCTTTCCTGCCGAGGAGC